>NW_020170396.1:673914-756089 GCF_000524195.1 Echinococcus granulosus
TATTCACAATGCATTTCACCATGAGGATGCAACTTCAATTGTGAGATGTATAGCCAAAAACTAAATCCAATATCAGGTGCTGACTAGAAGGTGGCCCATGGCCCTCATTCATGGCTAATGGCTGATTCTTAGATGGCTGACTCTCTAACAACGGTGAAATGGAAAAGCAACCATAGGGTAAACCGACCGTTTTAGGGTCGGACTTTATTTAGCAGTACCACAATTGGCAGCTCTTGTGTAAATTTGTATGGAATTAGTCTCCTTAACTACGCAACAATCATGTATTTATGTAGCGTCCTGAGACTCCCTGAAGACGAAAAAAGACAAAATACTCGGGCAGAATATATATATATATATATTCAGCACGGAGAAGGTGTCTGAGCTATTGGCATGGCTTAAAAGGCCAGCCCACCCAGCGAGGTACAAGGGGACTAATTCAAAGTACAAAAGTGGCGCTTCACCAAAACCGAGGGATAAACCACTATCGTATTACATTTAACTCCCTCTGTCTCCTACAAAGTCTCCTCGGTTTCCAAGACTTCAACCATCATCGTTGTGTCGCAAACATTCACCCATCCCTATACCCTCTGAGCTCTACCATTTATTAATAGCAGACACCCCTTACTAACACATTTTACAGGTCTGTAGAAATGACTCGGAGTACCACTGATTAACTTACAAAGCGGACCCTTCAGCATTCGCAAGTTTCGATCTTGATGAAGTGAATATGATTTGACAATAAAGCTGGTGCAGAAAATCACCCAAAAGTTCACCAAAAAATGATTGGTTAAAAAATATTTTATGCCGCTGTAAATTGATGTTAAAAATGCAGAAATCCGGGAAGTTTTTTGTGTTAGAAATACGACACCCCATAAATCAGTAATTGCATGAATGGCCCCCCACTATGGTGCACATTACAAGACATACGGTACGGATAGGGATAAAAGGCCGAGAACGGTACACATATACACATATACACATAAACTCCTCTAAATAATGGCTTGCATTTATTAGCTCATATGGGCTTTTCAAGTTCAATTTAACAACCAATTATTTCAAAGGCTAATGGCCAGGTATGTGCCCTTTTTCAATATTCTGCGTTGGTCCGATGACTTGTTGTTCAGATGGCTTCGTTCAAGGGGATCCTAAATAGCATACTACGAGTTAGTTACTTTTTATCAAGCACAACTTTTTAAGCGTCGACAAAGATCTGTATCAGAAACGCTTGAGGACATCGACTCAGTAAATGTGCCTTAGTATTCTTACAGGTGTGATAGAACATTGCAATTCTTGAAGAACTCAAGGCATCGAAAGTTTTGAGCGCAAATAGAGTTGCCTTCCACCTTATATTTTATGCATCAATCCTCTACATCACAGTTGTGGTTATTTCATATTTTCTTGTCCGACCATCTGGAACTCAAGGAAAAGTTGTATTTACCATATTTATTGTTTTATATCCATTTATGTAAGTCCTCTACATTCCGATGCCTTACTTTAGAGTATGGCTGTTGAAATATTTGGTCAATCTATGGTATTTGGGGAGTGCAGATCGCGCAGGCATGTTATGATTTTCTACATTTTACCTGAATAGATCGCAAATTGAAATCTCTCATAAAACAGAAACGACTAATTGTGGGTGATGCCGCTTTCATTGAAACAACATTTTAGTTGGAAGACGTGATGAGCAAGGAGACATACAATAAAACTCAACAGCTACTGAGGCGCTTTGATCCACTAGGACTTATCGTACGTGACCATTTTGTGAGTCGCTTTTTTGCCTAGATATTAGATCTTTAGACTCAACAGGATGCAAGAATCGCCAGCCTTGAAGCAGAAACAACGGCGAAGTTGCGTTCCGACCCCGGCAATTTAACCGCCCAAAACACACTCAAAACCATACAGAGTGAGGCGCTTTTATTTTCTACCTTTTGTTATCTTACACCAAATTATAAAAGCGCTATCTCGCACCTTTAAAGTTTCCTCTACTCGCTTTCATTTACGATTCCACTGTTACCGTACGGTTTTTGGCATTGTTCCATTGATGGCAAACTTCCTCATCTTGCTCAACAGTCAAAAACAGCCTAGGTGGCCGCTGCTTTTGTGATAGCGTCTTGTTTGTACACATTCCCTTACCTTGACCTTGATTTTCTCCCAACGCTTAACTTTAAAAACTTGGTTTTTCCTCATTAAAAATAAATAGTGGATACTTTTCAGCCGGGATGCAAACTCCACAGTTCTCGAAACCTCCACTTGCCGTGGAGCCGACGACGACGCAGCCTGTTAAGGGCCCAATCACTCATCGCCCTATCCTTCCACGCCACCGATCGATACTCGATATCGTGTTTGACGCTCTCGTCGGTGACGGACCTGATCGTCGTTACGCTCTGATCTGCCAACAATGTTCCGGCCATAATGGAATGGCTCTTGCGGAGGAATTTGAATACATAGGTATCTGTTATTTCTTCTTTATTTTTGTACCTTTTCATACTTCTGTTCCCCTGAAACTTTTTCGTTAGTCTTGCATCAAGCCAAACCCACGCCTCTCACCCCGTTGCAACGTCTTTCGAGTCCCGATTACTCACCTTCATTTAGCTCGGAGCGTTTTGTCTGATATTTTGCAAATGCTTACCTTTCTGAGAAGATTATTCTCTGATCTTTCAAATCTTTTTTTTTCGTGTCCTCACCCTTTGTTGCTGAAGTATCCTCATAGTTGAAGTCACGAAATTCAAGTGCCTGGAGGGTCATGGGAACCGTTGTCGATATGCACTTTTGACAACTGCTAAGAGGTGTTGTGTTCATGCGCTGATCGCAGGTCTCGTAGACTTTCCTTAGGCTTGTGTTTTTTATGATTTTTTAACAGCATTATACCTCATTGCGTACTCATTTATACTTTGTACGCAATGTTCATAATTAACAGTTTAATCGGGTGCACTGGATGTCTGTGCAAGATGTTGAAAGCAATTAACTAAATTCCCAACTAGAGTCTAACTTCTGCCTCCTCATTTTCGTTGCGATTTGGCAAAACGGTTCACATAAAGGTACGTATTTGTGTATGTACGTGTGCCTGCATGTCTACTTCTTCCTTTCCTGATGAGCATGGCCGACCGTTGACTATGAACCTTGGTGTGAGAGCGTACCGCAGCTTTTAAAGCCCCATTATATTATTCGCACCTGTTTTACCGATTTTGTTTTATGGATCCTCTCTGTCACAACCGGTCATAGTCTGTGACCTACGTTGTGATGTTTTGTGGGGATATTTACCGGTAGGGTCAGAGGTTAGGCTGAGATGTCTGCCCTATGTACATTTCGACATCTCAACTCTCAATTGACAATTACATGCATCTGTGCCACTGATTCTGACTCAGACCTATGTGCAGTAAATCACTTTCCGCACTGAAGGTTGTCTAGTTTGATGCCCATGAGCTTATCAGTAGCCTTGTGAACATCTTTAATTTTGGGCTTGGAGCTTTATGCAAAAAATTGCATTAGAAGTGATCACCGGCGAAGGCATTCAAAGTGGGGGCGTAGGTTTAACAACTTATGGACGTATTTTAAACAAAAGGTACCATGGACTGTTTGTGCTGGCCGGTGCCGTGATCACGGCTCTGTGCTATCGACAGGTGAACCCTTTCAAGTGCGTGTCTTGCCATTGAAGACTTCCTTTAGCGTAAGAGGTTTACTGAGCGGGACTCAGCATTCCTATAGGTGCGTTCGAAGCAATGCCAGGTCATGGGGAGAACCCCTTTGTATTTCCATGATGGGAAGTCAATGCCATTAGCCGATTGTTGGTTGGGCCTATCAGGCTAACTGTCTTGCCAACAGACAGCTCGGGGGATTGGTCTATGTGAACCACTTCGAAACACGCCTAGATGCGAACAGGTTTTGTCAGTTTCGTCTTCTTGTCTGGTTCGACCAGCTTAGCGGTGATACAATAGGTAGGGGACGTATTAGCGCGGACATACATAGTCCATATTTAAGTGTGATAGTTCCCTTTTTTGATGAGTTTTTGTCCTCTGATGCCATTGTACTGAATCGGGCCTGACTTTGAATGCCCCTGGGATTTGCTGTCGTTGGAGAGTATTATCACACTTTTACAACGGTTATCGGTACTCCGAATAGAAAATGGTAATTATTTTTCTCCGCACTCAAATGCCTTATTTCTACCGACATGATTCCCTACCATCCCTTCTGATGTGCAATATTGAAACAAGTTTTCCATTTCCTCTTGTAGGTGCTATCTAGCAGTTTTCGGGCTAATGTTGTCCGTAACTTTTCTTAAAACCAGCGGGCAAGGGGATACGTAATATGCCCATACCATCATTCAGTTTCAGGGTAGCTTTAATGGCGATGGCGCAGGCATTGAGGCATGGGGAACTTATTAGTACAAAACGGTTTACCTCCGATGTTATAACCTTTTTTAATTAGGAAAATCGGAGTTAAAGGGGTTGTTATCCAATGCCGCCATTGTAGTAGGTCGAAGATCTTTCCGAGTGTCCTTTCACCTAAGGGTAACTCCATCAATTCACAACTTCCACTGATGTCTGTACGAGGTCGATGAAAGGGAGCATTTTACAGACGATCACACAACCAGGCTCTCTAAATTGATTTCCTTGCTTGGCAACGTGTCATATTAAGGCGGGTATATTATTTTGTGGATAAAATCTCTTTAAATAAATGACGTTTACTTCATTTACTTAAATATAATTGATAATTCATGGCATAAGTAGCTGATTTGTCTCCATGGTGTACTTATTTGTGAGTAAGCCAATTATCCGCGCACGAACTAACTTCCACCGCATAACAATACTTTGATGGAATTCCATCGAACTAATTTCCTACTCCTGGATATCCAGTACTTATGAAAAACTTCCTGTTGCAGCTTTTCGATGTTGCTATTGCGGATTCCACAATCCTGCACGCCGGACCCGTCGTCCATTGTCAGGCGTGCCTCCGATGGGCCCCTTTCCCTCCGGCCCCGACTCTCCGTCGGCCATGACGACGCCACTCCCATCACTTTCCGAGCGCCGCCAACAGAGTAATTCGGCTCTCAATCTCACCTCCGTCGGCCGTCTCCAGCTCTCGCCCATCTCTGCCTCTACGGAGACTGTGTTCACAGAACCACTGCAGCTGCGTCCATCGCGGAGGCCGCGGCGGGGGCAACAGCTTCCCAAGCTACGCTCTGAGCTGCATTCCTCCCCCTCCGTCGTGGATCTTCCTGGGGGGGAAAGCAAAGGGGACGTTAAAAAAACGGATTAGAAATGGTACTATTTCATAGGACAGATTATATACATTTTTGTGTTGCCATTTTGTTTTGGAGTTTTGTCATTCTTCGGGAGAAGGCGTTGCGTCGATAGGCAAATTGCACCAACTTTTGGTCTTTCTTTCCTCTATCATTAGCTACTTAAGAAAGGAACGGAAATAAGAATCCATCGGGTTGGGAAAAAGGAGAAAAGTTAGTACAGATTAAAGAGTATTGTTGTGGAAGTAGGAATAAGGTCGTGAGGTTCTATGTCAGGCAAGTGAGTACGGCATTAGCAAATGAGCTCAGAGGGTGCAGGAGAATGACCATAGTTCCCCGGATCTCGTGCCCGAAGTAATTTGGTCTCGTGGTGCTATTTTTCTTGGTCTCACAAGCTCTTATCGGCAATGCTATTGAGCAGGGGGATCGCGTAGGGAGAGGGGAGACGCTGTACTTGCGATGAATGGTTGTGTGTTTTTGATCAAGTCTCTTCATGCTGTTTCTCTGTAAGAAAAGCTAGTAATCACTTAACTGAAGTCGCTGATACTCTGCCACAGAAGCAATAGCTTACCGCGAATCCCACTCTTCTCAAACCCATCGCCGTGAAAGAAACATATAATTGTCTTACACGAATGTCAAGAAGAGGTGACAGCCACTTCAGGCTTGCGACAGATTTAGGAGAGCACACTCGATGATGTTGACGATGATGAGGCGAAGCCAGCGATGGAGGCGGAGAATGGGGTGATATCTCCCCATCGTTAACTATATTGATGAGGATCGGGAATTAATTGAATGAAAAAAAATTATCATTGAAATGACTTATTAGTTAAGTGTAGTAAGGATAGTCAACACTACATCTCTTCCTTTTACCACGTTTTGCTTTTGCCTTAAGGCCAAATGCATCTGACACGAATCTAGTTAGAACGCTGACAAACATAGTTCAGTCGGACATTCCTTCTCAACAATTTCACTAATAAGGGGATAAAGGAAGCGTTGATTACTGCCCACTTCCCAGATAGCACTCCTGTTCACTTCAATGTCTAATCCTCAAACATTCTTGAACGCCACGTTCCCACTCACTTCCTCCTGGTTGGCCAACAGAGACACTTTAGGTGCGCAAATCATCACTATAAGGTCAAATGTTTTACGTACGCAACATGGCGTCTTCACCCGGCCGGCCCGTTGTCGTATGCGCGACCGCCATATTCCTTCGCTCACTTGAACACGTCGGCAAATGGAGACACGTGTGCCACAGTAGTCGTCTGTTTATTGCTCTGATAGGGAACTCGAAAGGGTCCAGGCTTAAGAACATAAACACCAGCGTATAACAGAAGTAAACATTCATCTGCAGGAACTAGTAAACTCAGCACTGAATAACGACAGGGAAGTAGGACTGGGAAGTTGGGGTGAGCCGAAATCAAAAAAGTGAAAGACTGGATGCTAAGCTTAGAAGGGAATGTTTAATGGTAAAAGGTCCGAGCGTACCGTGTGGTAAATTGCAGTTGCTACCCCCCTCCATTGAGTCTATCTGGCATGGACACTCTAGAGGTTGAAACAAGTAGGCTGTGCTAACATGATTAAAAGGAAGGATTCGAGAGTGACTACGTCAGGTAGATTACTTCGCGAGACCTACAATGGTAACCGATGTGATAAGTTAAATTATAAAGCATTCCTTGTGACTGCTTTGTCAAGCGGAGATGATGCAAGTTGACATCATTAGATCGACAATTCTGTATGCGCGTCACACGTATACATTTACGGGTGGATGTTTTCAAGGCTAGCCAGATTTAAGAGCAAAAATGAAAACGGTGTAATGCTTAAATGAATTATAAGGAGAAATCAGAAATCTGGGGCACTGAGCGTTTGGGGAACCCGCATTCTAGCGGGTAGTTACTTGTAGCTCGGTAGGTCTCACTGTGTCCACATTCACTGCGATTCACCTATGTTTTAAGGGGAGCTGCGTCTTTTTAAGTACAAAAGCGATTTATTGGTTCTTAAAATGAAAGCTGCGAGGCTTTCAAACTGTCGTGCAATTTCATAAAAGGAATGCTAATGGTTGGCTTATGCTGAATGCATGGAGGTAGTCGACATTACTTCCAGGTGAAAATGCATTTCCGAAAATTTCATCAACCAAGAGGAATATGCAGTGTGAAATACTGCCAAATCCAAACTTCTTTATGTGCAAAACAAGTGTTGGCAACCGTGTCGACGAAGAAAAGTGAATAAGGAGCCTGAATGATCCAAAAAGGAGCATTGAGGAGTAAACAACGAACATTGTTGAAGGTGCCCTGTATCTAGGGGCAATTACATCGAAGGAAATCGAAATGAACCCAGCCTGATGGATTCAGGTCAGAATAACAAGTCGACTCTGCTTCACGCATCTTCTCCATTCTTGGAGACATCAATTTACAAACACCAGAGCATCTTTCCCTCCATGCTCACCTACTGTTTCAATCTTGAATAAACATTTACCATTGGATCGTCGTTCCTTTTTTCAATTCTGTTGTCTTTAAAGGCCTGTGTCAAGCCATACCGAAATCTTAATTTGCTGCTTTGTTGACTTGCTTCCGGTGTTTATACGTGGATTCCAAAACCTCTTGAATGGGAGAGGGATTTGGTTGACATCCCCACGTGAATTCAATGACAATCGCCTTGTTAGCTTAGCAGTTTTAAACAGTTTTATTGCTTTATTTGACCTCTCGCAAAAGGCGCACTAGGCCATGAGATGCAAATGGCTTCCCCAAGTGCCCGACTTGTTGGATTTACTGCTTCGTTTACAATTTGAAACTGATTGGCTACGCCACTTAAAGAACCAGGAAGCTGGTTGTGATGGGGAAAAATCCCCGTAATCTTGACCTCTTTTTTAATGCTTTCAAATTTATGCCAGTATTTTAACTGATTTGTTCCTTGAACAATCCTTGCCTTCTAAGAATTCGCTTTAAAGATTTATTGGTTGTTCAATCCTTAGACTAATGAGGAAGGCCCCTGAGAGGTTAAGATTTCGTTCCACTGTTATTCGAATAAACCAAGACGAATGCATATTCGAAGGGGTGGAGTAGTCGTGCACACGTGCCATCTGATCGGTGCACGAGTCTCCCGCCTGACAATAGTCATACCCGATCGTTTTTGCATTACCTCCAGAAAGACCTCGTTCAAGCATATGAGTCTAGGTTCGATGGCCAGTCTCTTTCAGTGATTCCCTCTTGAAAGACATCATGAGTCAAGAATCAGCTCTAGGACATTAATTTCTGTGCACTTTCTGACCATCAATCTTATTTTAATATTATCTAAATGATGGAGCAATTCAATAATAGGCTCCTGGTTTATTCGACACCATACGTATTGTTAAATTCCGGTTGTTCAGCAGCAAGTTAAGACTTCCTTGAAGATGCGGGAAATGTATTGGGAGAAGGGGAACTTACTGCCGTCACGTATGTTCGTCGCTAGTGGCAAGAACACTAGCCTAAGGGGTGAGGATTAAAACAATTTCGCTGAAATATGGTTGTCCTATATGCCTCCTTACCACTTTGTTCCCACTTCAGTGCTGCCCAGCCATGTCGATCTGGATTTTAGCCAATTAGTGGAGGGGTCACGTGTTTACTTCTTTTACATCTCCAAGCTGGCTCCGAAAACAGCTCTGTGACGAACTTTTCTAGATGGTTCATGGCCACGGATAGTGTCACCCCAGTTGTAAATAACATTCCTGCGGAACACGACACTAAGGTAGTTACTGTAGGTAGATGTCATCTTCAACCGTTCTATTAGGGGTCGTCGCAGATTACCCCATTCGCGGCGTATGCCCTTCTTCCGTCAGGTTAGGGTTTTTCATCCAGCAGTTGAAATCAGGGTGGTTGTCCTTTGAATTCGAGTTCGATTTCTGGTACTACTAATGCAGCACCCCAAGATTCCCCTGGTATAAAGCTTAAGCAGAATATGAAATGTCGACTTACAGAGGGACTGGGGGCTACTAGCATGGTCTCGAGGCCATTTCTTTGGGGGGAAGTACAATGACAGGTGTCCGCGTAGCCAAAACAATTTCTCAAACAACCCATGCATTATAATTCAAAGATGACTGCGCCGTGAAAGTACCTCAAATGCGTCAGGAAGAGCTCAGTCCATTTGTCACAGCACCCTTTATCACTTACACTTATTTGCCAGCTAGACCACGGCTTTAATCTCCTCAAGCACACGAGAGTGTGCGCAGAATCCGTTGGTCTCCAGTGCCATAAAACACAGACAATGAATCACTTTCGGGGGGGGTCACTGGCGCAGAGTCTGTTGGTGCTAGGCCACGCCTACGACGCAAGCCAAGAGCTGTGAGCACTCCACTGACACCCACTAGTACGGTTACTGTAGTAACTGTTTGTCAATAACAACTCTTTATAGGTAGGATGTGAGTGAAAAGACAGTGAAAGTGAAATCCGGTCTCAGGTCTCATCTAATTGCATGCATACACCTACTTCGACATGGATACGAATATCAAGTTCGACTCTGTTCTATGATTTGAGGACATTTTCCTCAGTTATTGAATTTTTAAGACGATCATTACCGGTGCGACTCACCATCATGGGATTGGACCCTTTGGCCTTTCCATTACTAGCTGACAACACCCGTCTTCACATGTAAAAAATTGAGTCAAAACAATTTGTATCTTTAATTGATTCTAATTATTATTTTTTCTTCCATGGAACATCATCTAGAGCAGATTCGGTCGAAGTCTCTTAAAGGGTTAAATTAATGCAACTGAACTTTGCAGCATGCCCACAATCAGAACCACGTTTGTATGTGGATTTGTAGTGGCATTGTTTCTTGTCAGGCAGTCACCAACAAATCACTAGGTTTGAATAATTTTAACATATGGAGAATATAAATATTGTGTTTTCCACGAGCGTATACGATGCATTGGTTGTTTGCTGGACTTTTGGTTTTGGTAAGGGCCCACTTCGGAGCTGCGCCTATGGCCTGGCTTCCCGAGGCCTACTGTACGTCGGCAATGCATAATCTGTCTGGATATCTTGCCTTCGTCTTCACAAAAGCCTAGGTGCGCTAAACCAAATTTTGTAGCGGAGGGACTTTGAAAGGGTGCAGATATAATCACTGCAAGGATGCGTATTTTATGCCCACGAAGGAAGGAATGCGATGATCACACCGTGGCACAATGTTGGAAATGCGGGTCGAGCCAAATCTATTTAAAAAAGTTAAAAGGGAAATTAACAGAACACATAAAGGTCCGCATAAAGCGAGAGTGGGAATAAGGCAAAATCGTAGCGATGATGATGAACCAATGAAGAGGCCCTCTGGAAATCATATTCCGCTTATTTTATAACCTCGATTGCCCTACGTACGTGCGGTCCAGATCCCATTAAACACCCAACCAGATAAGCGATGAATAAAGACGTCGAGGTAGACGTCTTTACAATTCGACGTTGAGTATGTGAGCACCAAGATACGACTTGCATGCATAAGTCTGGATTGCGCTGGCTCATTTGTCGTAATGAAGGTGAGCATGGACTTTCTTATCAACGAAGGCCCCTCTAACATGGCCGACATAGGTAAAATGATATTCCTTTTGGACTTAATGAAGCGTAGTCACCTAGCCTTACTATGCTGTTAAAAGTATTCTTGGGGTTTGGATGTTTTAGAAGGAACTTACACAGTGCTGTCTGCCGCACTTCTTCCCGTACTTCTGAGTCGGCTAAGGTTTCATCCATCTAATGAGCAAACTTGCTATAACCTTTCATCATTTGTCTTGAAAGGTTAAAATTTTGACGCTTTCACTAACTGGCACACTATAGTGCTTCCTACCGCAGAGTCCTGAGTCTTCGCTAAATTCATAATAGCTCAAAATAGCATGTAAGAACATGGGCAAATGGCCACAGAAGCGTTGAGAGGATACTATTGTTACCCTTCAGCCGCATCACAGAGGAAGTACAACTTACATATAATGAAGTACCAAATTAATTAAACGTACAGTTAAAAAAATGTCAAATCAAAACATAAATGATTGCCGAGCGCCTGAACATCTGGCAGTGTGTGCAAAGAATTTACTTATCAAATCATACTACCCTAATGCTTTGGATGCCAAACTCGGCATTTGATCGCGCCGACACTTAAGTCTCCACAGATTGCACTTCCACTTGGTGGCATAGACTCCGGGCCATGCCAGTAGCTTCAGCTCTTCTGTACGTGGGTAATGTTGATTCTGCCTTTCTACGTCAAGAAAATGGCGGCAGGATTCTGATTCTAAAGAACAGTTCCCTCGAGTTCTATTACTGAATTTCAAGCCGTAACGTGACAGAAGATGGGCATCTGCCGCCGATGAGAGTGGTAGTGGAGACGTAAACAGGGGGGTTGGAATTGACGTCGACATTCGGCAACTACCTTAGTCCTCTGTTCCATAAAAATGCTACTAACAACTGAAACGACACTAGCCGTGGCTGTAAGCCAGTCAAAATTTCGTTACGTAGCAGTCTTTGATACCTGAATGAAGAAAGCCCAGGTAGATATAGGGCTGGTCAACACTGAAATGGGACCAAACTGTCAAAGAAGAATAGATGTAAAACTATTTTGAACGTCGTCCTTTACCAAATGACTCAATTTTAGGTCAATATGCTCACGACTTTGCTGCATAGCACCATATAGTCTCCAGCAGTAGGAGGACAGTGCATTGCCCCATTTTCCAAACAGGACGAGACTCTAGATCTAGTAGAATTGCCAATGTGTACCAGTGAATTTGTTGGAATCAAGCGTTTTCTCAGATGCACGCAAATTCGACCACTGGCACGGCTGGTTTATTTCCTACTTTTCTTGAGTGCCGATTACGTCACAAAATACGCTGCAATGGCAGACGCGGGAGGTTGACGAAGGTGGGCGTCGGGGAAGACGCTCAAAAGAGGAGAGGGGCTGCTGTAATGCTTTGATAGTTGACATAAGTTAAATATTGTTTATACCTCCGAGTAAGACTAGAGATACTACAGTGTTCAACTTGTTGTAGGAGAAGTTGGACATTTTGTATTTATTTCCTAATTTTATGGAGACGTGCCTATAAGCGGGGTTTGTGAAATGCACCCTTGGGGAATGGGGTACTTTTTTTGCAAATATCAACAAAACAATAGATTTACATAGTGAAAACTTTACCATTCTATCGATCTAACAGCAAATTACATGCAAGAATTGCACATTAACGTCTAAAATCATAAAGCCAACAAAACTAAACAAATAGTTGAGGCCACGATTACCTATTTGACAAAGCCTTTTGGTAGTTTTAAGTGTAGAAATTTTGATAATGAGTTGATTGAGCAGGCGCAGTGTCAATTTCAGACAATTATAGGATGCAATGAACTGTTTTAGTCACCACAGTATTCTGGCGCCTCATGTTTGTTTCGGTTATGGGGAGGTGAGTTTTTGTATGGTGTGTGTTTGTACTCGATATTCTGTTTAATGGATACTTTGAATGTTTATTTGGGGTTAAAAAACAATGATTTTCTCACAGGTGGATACTTGTTTCCATCAATAGCGACGAAGTCCCATGGATACCCTCAAAAATGATCGGCTGATCGATCGATGTAAGGTTCCAATTATGCTATCATTTTAGGAACTGGCGGAAGACTTGGACACAGGTTTATATGAAAGGGATTTTAAAGCACTAACCATTGTTGTACCCAATATCTGTCTAAAATACATTATTTTTGATGTGATGCCGTGGTTCAGTAAAACATCTAATTTCTATCATCTTGATCTGTTTTAGACACGACCGATCACCGTATCGTTCATCTCGGAGACATCGCTCTCGCAGTTCTAGTCGTCACCGGCATCACAGGCGTCACAGACGTGATCGCTCGCGTTCTCGCTCGCCCAGGGATTATCGCCACCATCGTAGCTCAGTCCTCGCTAGCTCTTCGTCCAGTTCGCTCGGTTCTCTGCTGGCAGCAAATTCCTTACAAAAAGATGGTACCCCTTCAAGAAGCGAACGTGTCTCCTCCGTCGCCTTGGAGGCTCTGTCCAAAATAAAAGCTGCGCAAAACAGGGGGGCTGATGAGTCTAGTTCTGGTGTTTCAGGTCTTGAGGGTGCGCTCATCATCGACAGTACGTTGGATAAGGACGCTGAACAGAAGCGTCTTGAGTTGGAGATGCAAAAAGTTCGTTCTAGCCCCTTACTGAATATATTACTGTTTAAATAGCGTACGTGATTTGAAAGGAAGTCGTCTCTCTTTCAGCGTCGTGAGCGTGTTGAAAGGGAACGACGTGAAAAACGCTTGAAGCAAGATGTGGTGACAGCCCACAGCAAGCTTCTTGACGGCATCAAGATGCGTTCACTGAAGAAGTGGTCCCTGGAGGATGATGATGATGACGATGTGCCACCTCCTACAGTGATTAAGGAAGATACCTTGGTAAAAGAGGAGGAGGATGAGGTCGATCCTCTCGATGCTTACATGCAGGTCTGTGTCGTCATTACTCTCTTCACATACTTATTGGCTTAGAATGTAGCCAATGGCTTAGTTTTCCTTTTTTTGTTTTAGGAAGTCAGTAAGGAGGCCCATCAACAAGTAGATGATACCACTGTTCTTCATCTGGTTCAAACACCTGCTGGTCTCATTCAGGCTCCAGGACTCGTAACAAATCCTCAGTTGGGGCCGGGAAATAACGTTACTACTAAGGATTCCCAGAAAACTCAGAAGAAGGTCGGTAGAGGCGAACTAGTCCTCGATGAGGACGAACAGGATGTTGACATGCCCTATGTAAGCGAAAGCGGATGAATGTTTACTTAATTGGAATAAGTGGTTTATTTTCTAATGAGGTTTCAAACTTTTGCCATGGTATTCGATACCTATAAACCTGCTCCAGCTGAAGTTTGTATTGGTTTTCAGTATCCTGAACCGGAGGAGAGAATTTCCATTGCAGATGCATTGGCACAACTTCAGAAGCGCGAAAAACTTGGGGCGGTGGATCACAGTAAGATCGACTATCAGCCCTTCACAAAGGACTTCTATGTTGAGGTACCCGAAATTGCGAAGATGACGAAGGAGCAGGTGAAGGTCTACCGTCAGCAGTTGGAGAACATCCATGTGAGGGGTAAAGACTGTCCCAAGCCAATCAAAACCTGGGTGCAGGCGGGTGTGTCTGCACGCCTTCTGAACTGTCTGAAGAAGTAAATCAGCTTTATCATCTTATTGCTTAGGATGTGTATAACAGTCTTGGTGGCTTGATGGATAGTTGTAGGTGCTCGAACATTTTGAACGCCCTTAAATCTATTTTAAATGGCAAGTATTACGGTAGGGTCGAAGAGAAGCAAAGGTAGATAATAGATTTATGCGTATTTTCGTGGTATTTTAGAGTTTGAACGACGCTATATAGAACAAAATTCCGGGACCACCTTCTAACCTTAAAAACTGCTAGTTTTTTTAGTAATTTACTGGGTTGAAGCACTGTTGTCTATTTGTGTTTGTGAATTTGTATTTCATCTTATAAATAAGTCGATTAACCGTCCTATAGGTACTTAAGCGGAATATTAAAACCCTAAATATTCCAGGAAAATACACCCTTTTTTGTCAGCCTTCCTTGCCAGGTATATGTTTACTTCGAGCGAAGACCGTACTCGAATGTGTCTGGATATCATGCATGCCTTGGACGCCCGAGAATATTTCGCTTGGTTGCGTAATCGTAACGCCCTTAAATTGATTTCAGGTGATGGGTATCACAGCAGGCTTATCCGAGCAGAAGCAGGAAAAATGTCCGATCCGTTACTTTTTATTAGTAAATGATCTAAGTGAACCACTAAGGTCCTGAAAACAAGACCTCGATGCACTTTTCATTTAAAACCAATATTTTACTTTTGTTAGTTCAAGTAAGAGCTATCTGCATATATACTTTCTGCCTTATCATAAATAGGACTAGGGGCCGCCAATATATGTGGAAATACAGAAATGGTCGTTTAGATTATTTCATTTACTGAGTTGTCGTGCCTTCCAAATTCTCTTAGAAGTTGCCTTTTATGTTGTTACAAAGAATGTAACATAGTACCTCAAAAACACCCCTTAGACTTTTGATACAGCCTAGAGATTTGTTTGCTTATCAGCACTTGTTTGTCATAAATCACACAGACCCCTTACTGTCATTGAATTCTCAGTGTCTGGAAGTCTCGTTCAATCTCTTGTAGCAAGCAGTAGGTCTGTTTTCCATAATTTGTTTTTCTAAGGGCTAATTATTTGCATTTAGTAGATTCTTGCTGTATCATAGCTCAGCCTACAGATTGCCACATATGCACACAGCAGAAGTGTTTAAGTAGCTTGGAGAAATCTAATCATTCATTATTAGCACTTCACATCAAGTGCGCATGTATTACTGACTCGGTATCAGATTGATGGGCACATCAGCGTCTTTTTGCATGATATAGCCCTCATCGCGTACCTTTTCCACTCACTTAAGAGATGAAAGTGTAGACAAACTTACTGAATTGGCCGCGCTCAAGTAACATTTTGGATAGATACCTGGTTTTTTATACACAGCAAATCTATCTGATTTCACTGTGTTTGTGCTAGGAGCGGCTTTGAAAAGCCCACCCCGATTCAGTGCCAATCCTTGCCAGTTATAATGTCTGGTCGGGACATGATAGGCATTGCAAAGACAGGCAGCGGGAAGACACTGGCCTTTCTTGTTCCACTGGCGCGCCACTTGGAACATCAAGCGCCCCTCGAGCCCGGTGATGGCCCCATCGCCCTCCTCCTTACACCCACCCGTGAGCTCGCTCTCCAGATCTACAAGGAGGCCAAGCGGCTGGGTCAGACCTGTGGCTTCCGCTGTGTCTGTGTCTACGGTGGCACAGGTATCTCCGAGCAAATCGCTGATCTGAAACGCGGTGCCGAGGTCATTGTCTGCACACCCGGACGCATGATCGATATGCTCGCTGCCAATGGAGGTATTTTGAAAATTACATCGTTGCGTTTTTCTGCAATTAACAGTTGTCTATTTGGGTACACCTAACATGCTGACGTTAACCATAACTGTATGCATTCATCAGCTTGTTTGTCATGATGAGCTCCGGAACGATTTGCTTAGATGATCTTTAAACAGCTAGTTAAACTGCAGTATCCACCAAGGCGTATGCTTTTCCATATGGGCTGTGCAACCTCAGTTGGTTTAAACTCAAGGCTGATTCATGCATACAAATTCTAGTCTAATCACTGTTTCGGTTTTTGCCCTCGAGTGACGTTGAGATTCACTTTGCTCCCAATAAGGGCCCACTGGTTCTCAAGACCGATGTTATTGAGGATAGTTTTCGTCTGATGAGGTTTACTTCATTCGCACCTTGCTACCTTTCACTTCTCTACTTCTTAACTTTTGGCTTTTAAAATAGAAAACCAGTTGTTTGAATAACACAACCGATGAACTGACGTAAAAATTCCCCTTTTTAACTAAAGCTAAGTAGAGGTGAGCTGGTTTATACATTGGCCTATTTTTTACACTTGACCATTCCAAGTCAGTATTTTGTATGATTTCCAATCTTAAATTCAAACTGCTACGTTGCTTCGTTTGTATTGAAGTCGGCTCGGTCAAAGTTCCGATTTTGTTTCAGTAAATGGTGAGCTCGACCGATTGCCGCATGTGATTGTATGTCGAATGACTAACAATGTATGTAACACAACCCACTTAAGCGGTTCAAGTGCTTTCAAAATCGAAGTTTGTTTGTGGCTTTCTCAAAACGAGTGTTTGAGTGATGATTGCTTTACACGCGCCTGTGTGGGATTTTAGGTCGAGTGACTAATCTTCGACGCACTACTTACGTGGTGTTGGACGAGGCCGACCGCATGTTCGATCTGGGCTTCGAGCCACAGGTGATGCGCATCGTGGACAACTGTCGACCGGACCGCCAGACTGTCATGTTCTCCGCCACCTTTCCCCGTCAAATGGAGGTGCTGGCTCGCAAGGCCCTTACCCTACCCATCGAAGTGCAAGTTGGTGGTCGCTCCGTTGTCTGCTCCGACGTCACTCAGAAAGTTGTAAGTGCCTCTTCTCATTAGCCCATATATATATGCCAGCTGCCTTGTTTTTATGCATATATGTATGTTTACTTGTTTTGTATTGCGCAGGCGGTGTTGCAGACAGAGGAGGAGAAGGTAATGAAGTTGTTGGAGCTGTTGGGTATCTACCAGGAGGAGGGCTCCGTTTTAGTCTTCGTTGAGAAACAGGAAAGTGCGGACGAGTTGATGCGAGTGCTGATGAACTATGGGTACCCCTGTCTCTCGCTGCACGGTGGCATTGATCAGTATGATCGTGACTCTGTGATCACCGACTTTAAGAAAGGTAACATCCGCCTCCTCATTGCTACTTCGGTAGCAGCGCGGGGTCTTGATGTCGCCGACCTGGTGCTTGTGGTCAACTACGACTGTCCCAACCACTATGAGGACTATGTCCATCGCTGCGGGTATTTTCCCCATTCAAATGCGATTTACAATAAATTCCGTCACATTTTAAAGTTGGTTAAATTTTTCGGGGCTACAAGTAATTAACTCGTTGTCAGCGTTTTTCACTAGGTTAACTACTCGTTTTGTATGAATTTTCTTCTTGCTTACTTTGGGTTAGTGCTTGATGCATTGTCCCATCTTACCACGTCTACACTTTTTCGTTCGAAGGAGTGAAAGCTAGGCAGTCAAATATATGAAGGGCTATCTATCTGTGTGGCACCAGAGTCATTTCTAGTCATAAATAACTTTCAGTGTTTTTCGCTTCCATAATTCCTTTGGATTTGACGTAGGCTGTTAGAGTTGTAGGTAGACGTATGGAATTGTCATAATTCTTTCCTCTCGGGCAAGTTGGATGCCTCTGCAGTTTTACGTTTGAGTTTGTGCCTTTCATGATGCAGGTTTGCAGAATTTGGAAGTGAATTTTATCAGAGGAGCCGCCCCATATCACGTACTTCCTTGGACATATGCCATCATGTTATTTGGATGTTTAGAAAAGTTATTGTGGCGGATCATCATCACGACGACTTTTCAAACAAATTTCGCTCAACCGATTTTAATGATCTATTCATGGGATAACTCTGTTAAGCCGTATTTGAGATTAAGGCCCCTATCTGTGTTTTTACAGCCTACGATTTAAGGAGAAAAGCTAAAGCGAGATTTACATCAATGCCCAGGACTACTTCCAGGACCAGGTTCCATTTCCCTGCGATGGCATTTTGAACCCGACCTTGGAAACATAACGCCAGTCTATTTTGCTCGTCCTTCAATTGTTCCATTTATGTGCCGCAACTGCCATCGATATTGTCGATTCTCAAGTGTTCTGTTCAACTCATAGTTATGATGATTGAAGGATAAATGTAAGCGTCGATTCTCCGCTATTTAGGTGTAACGGAAAGTTGAAGAATGAATCTAATAAGTTATTTTCAAGCTGTCTACTACTGCTATAAAAAATGTTTTAATCATATCTTTTCACGCCCATTCAATTCTCGTTAAAAGGGAGGCGTAATTTTTTATTTTTGGTTTTGAACGAAAGTAATGACATCCCGTTATTAACATGATATGTGGATATTTGGGTAAGTTGTATTTAATGATAGGCTAGAAATTGTGCATATTTTTTAAGTCTGTTGAATGTGCCTGCACATTCAACAGACTTAAAAGCCAGATATAAATATTTTACTTGTGATAACTTTCTAAAATTGATGAGCCTGAAATGCTTGCCTTTCGCCTTTTACAGTCGAACAGGTCGTGCGGGAAAGAAGGGCACGGCGTACACCTTTATAACACCGGACCAGGAAAAGAACTCAGCAGATCTGGTGAAGGCCTTCAACGCGAGTGGTCAGATGGTGCCCGAGGACCTCTACCTCATGTTCCAGGCCTATAAGGAGCGCATGATGATGGTGAGTGTCCCTTCCTCTAACTTCGCTCTCTAACACCTTTTTCTGTGTCAAGGAGGGTAAAAAGGTGTATAGCGGCAGTGGCTCCGGCTTCCGTGGGAAGGGCTTCCGCTTTGATGAGGTGGAGGCGCAGTTGGCCAGTGACAAGCGTCGCTTTGCCAAGGCCGCCCTAGGCATCGAAGACTCGGATGACGAGGGTTCTGCTGAGGGTGGTAGTGCTGGCGGTGTCGACTGGGACAGCAAGATTGAAGACATGTTCAGCTCCAAGCGGAAGGTCATTGATGTGGCCAAGTCGGCCGCGGAGGCCAATGCGTCCACTGATTCGTAAGCTTTGTCTCGTGCCTTCTGTATGACATATTTTTTCATCTACTTGTTTATCCATGCTGAAAGATCTCGTACTGGCATATGCTTACAAATGTTTAAAAGCTCAGGGACAGTATTATCGTCAAATGAAATCATTTGTTCGTACACTAAATTGATTTGTAAGTCCTGATTTCACCATATGTTTTCAAGCCAAGTCTGCTTTTCCATTGCCTCCTCCACCTGCACGGTATTGGTATACCCACAATCCAACAACCATGTTCATGCTTGTTCGTAGGTAACCATCATAGTTCTACCAGTCTTAGCACTAAGCGTGTTGCCATGACGTTTAATTCCTGTCCCACGGCGTACCTGCAGAATGAATATAGACGTAAAAGCGCAAATTCTGCTAAACGCGTTTTGTGACTAAGCTCACGGAAACCCCAGTTGTTTACAGTCCCCACCTCAACCTGGAATTTATTTCATTTTCTCGAAAGTGTTATTTGGTAGTTGGGCCTGTACTCTTAGCCTTGAAATAAGTGACCGATGAAAGTTGCCGCGAGCTGGGGTAGGCACTCCACTATTATTTCCTGATTTGTTTTTTTCTACACTGTTGAGGCACCGTGTTCTCCAAGTCGATTGATCTACACAATCTGATGTAATGTGTTCGATGTTGGTATTACACGGTTCTTAGATTGTTACTGTCACATTTCTAAGTATCTGTGAAAGAATTGATATTCACTTTGGATAATTCACTTTATTACCAACGTTACGGAATCTGAGGATTGGAATACTTCGAAAGCCAACTTTTCCGGGTTGCAGGTAGATTAATTCGTGCTCCTTTTGGGACTGCATTATAAAGTGGGTCAGGTGATACATAGCTGTAAACTGAGTATCTTGATTATGTAGTTCACTTCAATGTCTACTGTAATGTCGGTAGTACTGCGATTAGCATATTCATGTATTCTCGGTCCCATTACGAACCTGTTGCGATCTTGCAATTCATTGCTCATCGTTATAGGCAATGGCACCTTTTGAGGGAGCGGAATTGCGCACTTATATGTGGCACTGGAAAGTTGTCAATGTGCTTTTTCAAACAGTAATTGAAATTACTCGTTCAAACTGGTGTTAGACACCCAACCTCCCGTGAATTAACGGAACTTCTCTATCTTGTTGGAAATCAAGCATTGATTGGGCACCGCACCTCGAAGCAACTTCGAAGGGACCATTACATGTTGCGCAATCACCTATTTTAACTAGGCCTCGGAGGCAAAATTTTATTGATGCGAAATTTTACACTATTTGAAACGGCAATAGTAGATATTGAGTGAGTGATGCTAATCACTTATGGACTCTGGCGACTTAGCTACAGTTTATGGTCTTTAATAGTCTCCTTTACAACGGAATTCCATTTGATTCATGTCCCTCGTGCATCTGATGAGTTTTGATGGAAGGTATTGATATTTTTCGAAATAGACTAGAAAGGATCTCAAAACTACTGTTGTTTACTGTTGCAAACATCAACTTGCTCTTCAGTATCTGTTGTTATTTGGTCCCCGTCTTTCATATTTC
Organism: Echinococcus granulosus; assembly: GCF_000524195.1. Taxonomy (NCBI): domain Eukaryota; kingdom Metazoa; phylum Platyhelminthes; class Cestoda; order Cyclophyllidea; family Taeniidae; genus Echinococcus; species Echinococcus granulosus. Next base: position 694,881 of record NW_020170396.1, read on the forward strand.
TTCAGTCTGGACCCGAAGATAGCCGCGCAGCTGGAGTTGGCAAGACAGAAGGCCAACCAGGTGGCACTGCGGGGCGGTCTTGGCACGAGCGCATCGAAAACGGTGTTAGGAGGCACTGCGGCGGCGGCAGCGGGAGGGGTGCCGAACGCTGGCCGCACGGCTGCCGAACTGGCCGCAGAGCGACTCAACGCTAAATTGGGCTACTCCAAGTCCTCGTCCATTGCTAACGCCGATGGTGACGACGAGGGTAGCAGTGCTGCCGCTAACAATGCTACAGACTTTGTCCGGAGGTATGCATATCATAAACATGTAGAATTAGTGGGAGAATGATAACATAGGTAGCGTGAGTATAGCTCACTTCTACCAATACGGTGGTCTGGTTACGGTGGTTTGAGTTACGTACAAGGCATTCAGTTAACATTTTGGCAAATTTTATTGGCCCCGAGCTGAATTTCCTCTGTTTGTGCACAGGTATGAGGAGGAGTTGGAAATCAACGACTTTCCGCAGAACGTGCGATGGCGCATTACGGGACGGGAGTTGTTAACTCACCTGAACGAGTACTGTGACGTGGGGGTCTCGGTGCGCGGGGTCTACATCCCCCAAGGCAAGGGCATCTCCGCCGCCTCGGCTGCGGCTGCAGCAGGTCTCGTGGACTCGAGCGACGAGCGACCACTCTACCTCTGCCTCGAGGCTACCAACGAGCGCAGTATCCAACTTGCCAAGGCCGAGATTATGCGCATCATCAAGGAGGAGCTCGTCAAATTAGTGAGTCGCCTCCCATACCTCCCTCATTTCCCTCACTCGCATCTGCTCACTTGATTCGTTGAGTTGTAGAGCCTGAGAGGGTATTTGTCGCAATGTAGACTTCAGCTGGATAATGTTCAGGTCGTTGTCAATATTCTATCCCCTTTTAATGGTGACAATGCAATCGAGATTTGGTGTGGTGGCCACTTTTTGGTGTTGTTATTTCCTAAGTCACCCGTGACGAAGCAATGAAGTTAAGGTATACGAATCTAAAAGTAACCTCATTATGAGTACGGGGTGGCCTTAGTGTTGCATTGAATTGACCTCTAAGGTCGTAGTAAGGCAAATTAGTGTGGTTGAAAACATTTTTTTCAACTGATAGAACGTAGTCGGTCCGCTTTTGACCATCATCAGCATTATAGGTGACCAAACGTTTCCCTTAATGCCTTCGAGCTTGACCTCCTTGGTTGATGATAGACTTATCATTATTTATTGGTGCAAAGTGTAGTTTACACTTGTGGAGTAACCGGATAGGTGAAAGTGCTAAACACACTCTTCAATCGCGTAGGCTCTAACAATAGAATGACATTTTGCAATCTATTGGTTATCGAAACAAGGTCATGTTACTATATCGTCCCGCAATTTTCCCAAAGACGAATAGACACAATACACGTGCAAACTGTGTATTATCGACGTACAAAAGGGCTTGGGGATACAATCCTGGCCCGGAGACCAGGCCGCCCGTCAGAGGTACAATGGCAGACCTTAAGTAGCCTGTTAGCAAAGTTAAGAGCTATGCAATCCAAGTGTTGTATAGCTCCCCTCCCCTCCTCTGCGCTCCCATCGGTCAACCTTTCGAGTCAGCCATCACAACGTAGTCAGCGCTGTAAGAAATACGCCCGCGAATCAACCGCACCAGCCATTGAATTTGCATGCAGCTGAGAAAACATTTGGTTGTAGTGTGACTGAGCCCCCTGACAATTCCGCTTTATCTGAAATTTCGTCCCGTTTGGGAACTGTATTGGGGGACGTGGACTGTGCTGGCCGTCACGTATGTCCATCGCCTAAAAGCAGTCATTTAATAAAGGACAGTGGTTTAATATAAGTCCGTGGGGATCAGATTCCGCGTCTATTCCTCCTTGTCACCTTGTTCTCGCTTCAGTGCTGTCCAGCTAATCTATCTGGGTTCTATGTAGTTAGTTGGGAGGTGGGGCAGGTAAGATAGACAGCTTGTAACGAACTTTTCCTGATGGTTCACAGCTAGTGTCGCTTCAGTTGTGAATGACATCCCTGCAGAATACGGGACTGGGGTAGTTGCCGAAGGTAGACGTCATGTTTAGCCCTTCTGTTAGGAGTCGTCAAAGATTCTCCCATCCTTAGCATATATCCTTCTTTCGTCACACTAAGGTTTATCACTCAGCAGTAGAAATCAGGGTAGCTGTTCCTTAGGATTGGGTTCGGTTTCCGGTGCCACCAATGTAGCGCTCCGAGATTTCCCTGAAGACCAAAGAAGTCATAGTATTCGGGCAGAATATGTATTGCTGGCGTGCAAAAGGGCTGAAGATGGGCTACTGACTTGACCCAGAGGCCAGATCGCCCGGCAGAGGTACAGTGGTGGAGCCTCAAGTGCCCCGTAACCAAAACCTAAAGCACTAACAAGGTCCTCTTCCATTTTTCCGTATTTACTTACGGGATATTAATGATTGCTAGAGAGGTTGGGGAAAATTATATGGCTAAAATGATTTACTTTCCATCCCTTATACTGGTATTCTAACTGTTTGATCTCTATTTTCAGCAATCAAGCAGCAGTCTGACCAACCGGGGTCGATACAAGGTTATGTGAGGAGACATCGACACTTAGTGGGAGGCTTCCCTTCCGCCTCCTGTCTTCCCTATTTACTGAAAATATGTTTACCTAAATACTGCTGTATCATCTGTTGTACATGATGGGAAATACATTTACGTGGCTATTTTATTTGCCAATCTTAGCTATGGATGCATCCTTTTATGAACGACTAGGGTTGTGGGAAGGGGTTGATGATGCCCGCATCCGATAGTGGAAATATTGGTTTTGCGCTTTTTACAACAGCCCTATCGAATGTCCAAGGTGTCGTGCGTGTAGCTGCAGCGCAAACGCGTCGGCGTTAGTGGTGGCCTCGTTCAAGGCAGCCAACCGGGACGTTCGGCGTTGGAGGCTAGCGAATGACCGGATTCGCTTGGGCGATAATAGCCGCAATGACGATCCAGTTGGACTTGATTGGTTTCCTATCAACGGAGTTGTGACTCGCGTCCGGCTGCCGTGCTCGACCCTATTTATCCATTGGTAAACCATGGCCTTTTTAAGCGTCTTTTGTCTCATGGAGTGGCGGTCGGCTTCTCTCAATCATAGTCTAGGTACAAGGTGTTTAAGTAATTTTATCAAGAGTTATTCCAAAGCGTTTATGTCACCGTGGTATGGTGATGCCAGTGTTTATGTGGCCACTAAATGGAGGTCACAAATCGCTCATTGCGGTGAGGACTGTGGGTCATTCGACTTGTGTAAAAGCGGGATGGTGTCGTTGTAAGGTTTCCACAAACTGTTATTCCGGTGGCGGCTTTGCTAAGCAAAAGCGGTCTGTGATACGCATTGACACAGCAACTGGAAGGCACTGTTTTATGCGGGATCCGTTATTTTTTAATTAAGGGTTGATTTCGCCAGCCGATCAGTCTCGTACCACTCGATCGCGTTCTTTGTTGACACCCATTTTTGAATCTCGACCTTCATAGCGGTACCTGATGGTAGAGGAACTCTCGTGTATATATATATATATATATAGTAAGCTTTACACTGTGGCAATGCATCCACCTGGTATGGGCGATAAATGTTCAAGGACTTTGTTATACTTTGAATTCTGCCTCGATGGTATGCCGAACGTAAAACAAGCCATGAACAAAATTATACGCCGGACTTTCTACTGCTGTGACAGATCTTGTGGAGCACTGTCGTGATGTCTTCACTACAGAGGAGTCTTTTCTCCGCTTCCTCCTCTAAGATCTCGTCGGTCCATTCGCTGAATCGGCTTTTCTGCACATAACGAGGGTGTGGGTGGAGGGACGTTACATCGTGTCCTTTTTGGTGACGCTGGGTGACTACATGGAGGGTGTGATGTTTGAAGCCTGGTTACCGCATGTATCTCTCGTAATCTCGTCCTGTGCGAGTTGTCCATGGAGTAGTCAGCATACGTCATTCAGAGCTTTTGCGTATTCTGAATGACTACCCTAGCTCGCATCCGAGGGTGAGGGATCTCAAGGTGTGTCACATAGAGACCAGGCTACTGCAGAGTCTCTTTGATACTCAAAACAAAGTGATGTATCTCGATGGCTCTGTATGTCAGGTGTAAAGTAAACTGAAAATCTAAATCATACAAGGAGTATCAGGGCATGAAATCCGGTCTTTCCGTCGAGGGAAATGGCAACTCGCCTCACTGACGCATCTGCCAGACAAGGCTACCCTACATAAATGAGCTTGGGAATAGTTTTGCTGGCCGCTAGGATGAAGTAAATGGGAAGGTACTTGAAGCTGAGGTCTTTTCTTTTTCAGAATGATCAAAAGTCATACGTAGGAATAAATTTTAACTAGCGAAAATAAGGACGGTGAGGTAAATGGTAGTTGTCAAGTTGATGAATGGGGCATTATTTTCCAGACCATCGAAAAAATGAAGCTGCACCGCTTGAATGGAAATATCAGTAAGCAATGACTACTGTTTTCAGTCTTATTAAAGAGATGCTAGTGGCAAAACAGAAAAGTAGGTCTACCAGTTCTTGCCACACCTTAATGGTACAAAGTATAGGCGGAACTGCAGCCGTTGTCATCGTCACCTTGAGGAGGAACTTGCGGACGATGAAATACTTTAAGTGCCTGACCTCACAATTCCATTATCGACGCCCTCTCATTACCGCGGCGTTTTCATAAGCTCGTCAGAAGGAGTTTGGTTCGCCCTTCATAACAGCACTCAACCAGGCCGTTCACTAGAGTCATCATCTTTTGGCCAAACAAAGTGGGGAGCGGAGGGTTGCTGGGTCTCAGTGAGGGCAAAGCTGTTTTTGAAATATGATGCTAGTCTAGCTGAGTGGATCAAGAAGAAGGTGAAATAATCCTTCTAATGGTCACTGCAGAGTCTTAGTTGGTCATATTATGAGTAGGAACACCTTGTCTACAACATAACAAGCTTGCCAGTCACGTATAATCAACTTGTCATTTTATTTGTTGCTGCGGTTAAATGGCAGCTGGTACAAAATATGGGTGCCTTTAATTTCTTCCAATCACCAGAAGCAGCCATGACGGCCTCCTATATAAGTGTCATTTTTTGACCAAGCCAGGAAGCCCAACACGTAAAAGGTACCGATGAAGTTGTCAAGGAAGTTGGAATGAATGTACTAAACTAATCCTAGATGGTTGAGCAAAACTGCTAACTTTTCCTTAGCAAGCATTTGACATTGGCGTTATCCAAGCTGTGCAGAGGGTTAACTTGGCTTTAAACAATGACACAACACAGATGGATTAGATAAGATATGAAGGTGGAAATATGTTATCCAGTCATCCAAATGAAGAAGGCTAGCCCAAACATCCGAGATTTATGGGCTTTTTTGCAAGTGAAATGACATCATCAATTGAGACTTGGTTTGAAGGTCCTCCTCTGTGTGGAACTGATGGATGTACTGCCATGCTTCCGTACACCATTCATCGCGTTTATGGTGGGTGCCATGCGATGGGGAAAATTGGGGCAATTTATGTTTGCAATGCAAATGGGATGGAATCCCCTCATACCAAAACAAACCATACTGTAGCGCACCGAGACCTCGCTGAGGATAAATGAAGGCATGATACACAAGTAGACCGTGCATTGTCGACATATAGAAGGGCTCGCTCCTACTGGCATAGCCCGGAGGCTAGGCTAGCCCACCCGACGAAGGTACAATGGCGTAGCGTCTAAGCGATCCCTTTACCAAAACTGAGAGTTGAACAAACAGCCAACGTATTTTATGCCTTCAATTTCTATTAATCAGTGGAGGGAGTAGGGTTGAGCTAGAATCTAAGCTGCTTCATTTAGCGCGGCCTCAATTCCACCTTTGATCAACGAAAACAATATTAAAATCGTTTGTCCTTGTACAGAAACCAGTAAAACTGTCAAGGAATGCACTGAAAACAATCCTAAAATGTTAGCTAAAACTGTCAAATTATTCTTAACACGCGTTTGCCATTGGTGTTGACTAGGGAATTCAGAAGGTTAACGTGACTCAGACAATAACAGAACACAAAGGGCTAGATAAAAGGGTCAAAGTGAACAGGAACCCAGAAGTCGTTAAAAAGGTGAAAAGATGTTACTCTATCACAAAAATGACATTGCATCACCGAGACTTGATTTGAAGGCACTTCTCTGTTGACGGAAGTGTTGCTGCGCTTCAATGCACCGCGTCTGTAACGTGTGTGCTAGGTGGTGGGAAAAATTGAAGCTTTATGCTTTCTCAATCGTCAAGGTCAAAATTGCCTGGTGTATTGAAAAAGAAATCCGACGGATTATTCACATATGCATTTATCAAGCAGAAATACCTAGTGAGCACAGTCAAATGTAGTTAAAGGGGATGCAAACTTGGCTAAAATTGTGTTTCAGTTATAATCCCTGTTAACCGGAGTTGCTTCCAAAGAAGGCTATATTTAACATTGACTAAGCAATGCACCTGAGGCCAAGGTAAAGATATATGATTAGATGGAACAAATAAAACACGAGATGAACCATTATTCTGACAGCCAAAGTGGTCGACTTATTACTCCGATAAAAATATGCTCAAGAATCCCGGGAATCTACCTTTATAAAAGCGAAAATAGTAACAAAATTAACACCCTTTAATTAAAGTGGAATGCTGACCAAGTCTGAAGGGCATACGATAATGTGCCTGTCTAATGCGCCACGAGTATATCACACAATCGCCATAGTGATGGAGGCATTTATTCCCACCTCCGATGTAAACACAGAGCCATCACTCATGGGACGAGTGATAAAAGAGACGAGGAAAAGGAGAGGGAACCGCGCGATCGATAAGTCGGTGGTATTGGGTGCCAAGAGGTCACGTGGGTTGCGGCATGGCAACAAAGGCAAGAGGTCGGACAGTGGAAACAGCGACAGCAGCCTTACTGCACCCAAACGCACGTCAAATATGAAGAGGGAGAACTCAGAGAGTTCAGAGGGAAAGAAGAACAAGGCGAACAAAGCCACCAAAGTAGCGGCCACCTATGTGCTCATCAATGGAGAGACTAAAAATGAGTGAGCTATCGATGGTATAAGCTTAGCTCAGGTTCTGCCTTTTTTACACGTAAAACAACAAATTTTTATTACCTACCTAACTACACACACTCCTAGTAAAGATTCATAAATAGCTGCACTTACGCAACTTCCGACAAAGTATTAGACTGTTGGTGAGAATTGTTGAAAATCATTTCCAGATTCGGAATTATTTTTCTTCACCCACCGTTAAAATGACCCCCTCAACCAACCACCACTTCGCATGGGCTAATAAACCGCTACTTCGCGGAGTTGAGTAGCACCATTTGCCTCCGACTCAGCTTCAACTGCCCATTAAATTCACAGTTGAAACGGTCCTTAGATGATGCGAGAGAACGTGTTTGAGTGAATCTGCGTCTTTATGTTCAGCGTGTTCAACCTACGTTCGGACGTGATGGTGAAGCGTCGCGGTGGCCTGATGCTGAGTTGGACAGGTGCGCGGGTGGAGGTGCCGCATGGGGCAGTGGGGGGTGCGCGGTCGCACCTCATCTCAGCACCCCTGCCCGCAGCGGTGCGTGCTTATGCCTGCCCCTGGCTCGGGCCCAACCTGCGTCTGGGCAGTGATGTGCATCTTCTTTGGTGCTCCGCCAAGCTGCGCAAACCCGTCCAATGCTTCATCCCCTTCTCCTACGCCACTGCCATCGAGCTCACCACGCCGGAGGCCACTCATAAGGCTGAGGAGGGTTATGCTGAAAAAGGTACGCCCTACTCATCCTCTCTGTTGAGACTTCTGACCAGCGTTTGTTAAATGCATCTCTACTGATAGTTAAGCTGAATCTGGTGTTTAGTTGGCTTTGGTACATGAAATACGAATAGGATACCTCTTTGCAACAGGAAAAGTAACCATTCCTCCTAAATATGAGTGGCTGATTATTAAGGTACAACTTTAGGCATATAACCACTGCAGTTACGTGCTTTATGCCTATTAAAAGATTGATTACTTGGCTTTGGTCCTGCATCCCACTCACCTACTACCTCCTGATCGCTTTGGATATACAACCGATTTAAACTGTTGAAAGCGGAATTTATTCATCAAAATACACAAAATAGTTGGTGAAATTAAAGCAAACCACCAGTGAGAACTAAGTAATGGGGACATCTTTGCGACTTGAACAGGGCTATCATATGTCTCGACAATGTTGAACCGCACTTTCTGACTGGCACCGCTGGGTGGCATGGTGGTAGCGTTGTTTGTCTGATTAATTATTCTAAATGAAAAATTTCACCGAGAAAGGAGTGGGACAATATTTAGTTAGGAAATTTTATAAATTAGTAAAGAATATAGATGATAGGGAAGTCAATTTTAGGGAACAGGTAGCGCCACAGGTCTTTCTGAGGACGAAAGTCGTCATAATGCAGACGTACCGGGGGCTGGGGGCGGGGGCGCTGGCACGTATCTGAGACCATTCTGCTTAGTGGAAGTGCAAGAGTGGAGCCTTAAGCGCCTGTGAAACTAAAATTAAGAGTTAAACAAAATTTTCAAGGTAGTAAATAGCCCCCTCAGCGGCCATTAGAGCGTAGTCAGTGCTGTGAGGCAAGCGACCACGAATCACCCGCGCCAGTCATCCAATTTGCATGCAAATGGGAGGCTACTTGACTGCAACGTCAATGATCCCTCTTGGTAATTCCACTGAATCTGTAGTTTCGGCCTTTATGGAAGCTCTATTGGGGACGAGGAAATATGTTGGTCAACACGACTGTCCATCACGTGGGATTAGGTTTTGCGACTGTTCCACCTTGCCACTTCATTCTCACTTTGGTGCTACCTAGCACACCTATCTGCGACCTAGTCTGCTAGTAGAGAGAAGTGAGTGTTGCATGCTCACTCAGTTGATATCTGCATAGCGGTAATGTAGACAGCTCCATAGTAAACGCTTCCAGATGGTTCACTGCCGCGATTAGCGTCGCTTAGGTGTTTAATAACATTTTTAAAGAACACGGGGCTAAGATAATTGCCAAAGGTTGACGTCATTTCCTACCCTTCTGTAAGGGGTCGTCACAAATTCTCCCATCCCCAGCACGATTCCTCTTCCCGCCAAGTTAAAGTTTGTCATCCAACAGTACAAATGAAAGGATGTTGTCTCTTGAGAAAGGATTCACCTTCCACTGCCACCAATGTACCTCCCCAACACTCTCCTCGAGGCAAAAGTAGACGTAACGCTGAGGCAGCACATTTTCTGTCGAAGTACAGAAGGGCTAAGAAGCTACTGTCATGACTAAGTTGCCATGCCGCCCGGCGGAAGTACGATCGTCATGCCTTTCAGTGCCCGCGAAACTAAAACAAAGACTGAGAAAAGTAATTAAAGTATTTCAAAAATAAAAAAAAACACTGTTGGGATTGTGTACAGTGGTTGAGAGGGCATCATCTTTAGAACGACACCATGACTTCTATACCATCTTAAAACCCCGCGGCTATTCATAATCATAGGATGCCTGATTCACTGTGGACAGATCCAGCTTCAGTGCACAATTTTACCTTCTTCAGCTCTCTGTTAGGACTGAATTGCAAAATTTGAAATCCACTACAAAAATACATTTCTTTCCGTCAAAGTAATTTACCACCTGCAAGGAGATAATTTGAGGACCTGTCACCATTTCTGGCAGTTCTTGAAGGCTTTTTAGACTAGATCACTAGTTGAATTTGATTAAAAAACTTCTCTTGTCGGTTATTTTCGGGGTGCATAACGGTGTTGTCTAGTTTGCTGCCCTGACTAATACCTTTTTTCGAGGAGAGTAGGCTAAACTTGTGTAAACCGGTTGAGTGGATTTAGGCATCTTAAGGCTTCTGACCATCGCGGTTGCGCTTTTGTTCCCTTTTAGGCCGAAAAACTTGTTTCATGCATTTTTTCAATTGATAAGATGCGGGCTACCTTAATTTTCTATTCTTTCCTTTTGTCATGTCTAAATGCCTTAGTAGTAGTAGATCATCGCCACTAATCGACGAATACCCACACCTTGAGTGAAATATCATAACCAGCATTTTTTTCACCCAGGTTCGCTTTCAATCCGGATTAAATTTCAAAAATAATGAATTAAAAATGAGAAGGCCGGAATAACTACGTTAGGCCTGATGTGGTTACCAATGCAATGTTTCGTGATCGCACCCTAGTTGTTTGACCTAGCCTCTTTAAACAAGACTTCTATGGCATGGCTATGTAATTAGGGAAGAAAATCAAAGTTTCAATCTTCTTTTTAATTATTATTTTTAAAAATTTTAGTCAAAGCTGCGCGCGAGGCAGCGAAAGCTGCAGCAAAACAAGCCAATGAAGGTATTATCAGCGACACCTCGAGCGATGGCCACCACCGTAAGTTCCACTTGCATTTTGTCTCGTATTTCTCTATTCCTTCACTAGTGCCCACATTTGTCCACTAAGTAAAAGATGAACCACGCCACGAACTGCGTTACTTTTTACGTTAGCGTTGATGTTAAGTCAAATCGTAAGATTCCTTTTACCTTACACCTTTCTTGAATCCAGGCTATCCAAGTGCTGACGCACTTCTTTGTCATTCAAGAGCGACATTTTCGCAAACTTTGTTTACTCAGATTATTTAACTGCACTGCAATTTGGGTTCTTTTCACCTCAATTTTTGCTACACTTTCTTGCGTCTGTGTTCATTCACCAGTTCTTCTGTTATTCGCTTGTGAGGTCGTGCCATTCAGTAAGCCTTACACAAAGTATTTGATTGACGGATTCTAAACTGTAGCGCTTAGCAGATCCTGTCCATACCCTTTAGGTTTTGCTTCCTTTATCAACCTCGCGTTATATAACAGTGCTGCAGTGCCTTCTCTCCCTTTTTGTATCACGCCAATGCTTACTTGTGCATCCATTTCAGCGCAAGTTAAAGTTGGATGGCTGAATTTCTATTCTTTCAGACTAGCTAGGCAGGGTAAAGGTGTTTCATGCAGGGGATGAAAATGATCTGTATCAGTAGACTGCGCACTTCATTAAATGAGTGGATAATAGAGAGCCGGTCTTAGTCACTTTTTTCTTGGGTTTCTAGCCCAATGAGCGGGTTACTTCTATATCACCTCAATGTTTCTTCGAAAATTGTCCCAAGCATTGGTTATTCGCACTCATGTTTGTTTAACATTTATCTACTTTTTCAAATTTTGGGACAAAGCTTTTGTCGGCAGTAACCTATCTTATAAATCATCCTGCTGGTTTTACGATCGCATTTTAACTCGTGAACAAAGGAGGGAGCTTTCCGGGAGTCATCACACAATCTTTCTGCTTATTATACCTTCCCTTGCTTTGACGTGCTTTCATCAACGGGCCGGTGCCAACTTTGGCTTCCCCCACCAAATTAGCGCGGTGTTTTAGCTTTGTAGATCTAATTTATCCACCCAATGTTCTTTGAATGACGCCTAGGTCAAAACTTTGGTATTTTCGATTCAGCCAAATAAGTAGCTCAACAGCAACCTCCTCTATTTGAGACTCATTTAGGGTTCCTATTTTTTGTTTTTTTCTATCACTGCACTGAGAGCGCCGCGATAGTGAGACCTTAAGTCGGCATTACAAGGTGGCCACATCCTACCCTACCCTTTACATTGTGGGTGAAAAAAAAACCGGGAAAACAACACAATCCCGTGTATTTCTAAGATGCCTATAAGCCGCACCGTCAAAACAGCTTATCAAAGTGGGAACGTTGGCAACTAACAGGGCAATTTTTCCAAAACACGTTATGTCGTATTGATAAGCCTGGAGTTAAACCAGTTCCAGACTTTGCGGAAGCACGGAAGTATTTAAGTTGATATGTTTACATTCCGCTGTGAATTTGCATTGGGATATCATAAAATTCATTGTTCACTGAGTCTTGCTATATCGATTAGCCAAAAACCAACTTTGAATAAGCAGCCCCAGGGTCACAAACTCTCGCCATAGGGACTCCCAAAGCTATTGGCTGACCTAAGCAAATTGCCTTAAGGAACAATACAGCTTAACAATTAGATTTAAAAGTCATCTTAAAATTTGCTTATTTGTTATATCTCCGATTAGAATCTCTAGTATATCAAAAGTCAACCGCATTACCCATTTTCATCTCAAATAAACAGTTTGTGCCCACGTAACTTACACGTTTCTGTAAAATTCCTTCGAAATATAAGCATAATGTGTGCGCAAAAACAAACACCCAAATAACATCACTTTTCTAGTATAAATTTTTGTCAAAACCTTTAGCAAGCATTAAACTTACCAGCTAACATCACTTTTAACCCCTTCTTTAATTTGCAGTGACGATGCCGCACAAGTCTATTGTTTGAAAATTGACAATATAAATAGATAGTGGTAACAGTTTATATACAGACGAGCAGTAGTGCCCTAGCTGGTACATTTCGTTTACAAAGACATTTAAGTTACTAGTTAATTTGTGTCTGAAGGAGGCCATTCAATGATTTGAATGAAAAGGTAATATTAAAAAATTATCTTGATGGGTATTTAGTGAATTTATATGGAACCGAGATTATATAAAAAACGAATGGTGACATAATACTCAGACAGCACATAAATATTTGATATACAGTGGGGTGTGGGACTAACGGCATGTATCGGAGGTCAGACCACCCGGAGAAAGCACAGAGGCAGAGACCCAAAGTGGCCCCTTGATAACAATCAATGCATTATACTTGACTACAAACAGATAATCTCTTGATCAATTCTTAAGTGGTTTTTCTGGATCGGGGAACATGTTACAAGGTTCTGTTTTTCCTACCTCCAATGGGGCAAGCTGTTCTGCAAAAGACATCAGCGTCTATTTGTAATTGGGAAATAGAAAGACTAAGGGGATGAAGAATTGTGGAAAAAATAGCTAATCACTCCCCACATCACACACTTCAGAGGAGGGAACTGCACCCAACACAGAGAAGAGGAGGGACAAGAAGAAGGCTGGACGTCACGAGCGAGGCAAGACCGTTGACTACGTTGTTGTTGGCATACCGCTCCTTGACACGCGCTCCGTCTTCGTTCTTCAGTCCAGAGTGGGCGAGAATTTCTGGACTCTTAAAAGGGATGTTGAGGTACCCTAAAATTCTTATAGATAAGTCATAGATATATGTAGAGGTTAATTTTGCCTTGCAGCCTTGTTTAAACTGTGAAGTCGCATCACTCCAGCTAAAAACCTAGTTCACTTCTTCTGCATATTGCTCATATTGGTGTAAAAACTGTTTACTTTTGTGGCAGTTTAATAAAACACTAAGCAACGAATCTGGATGACTTTGTTTCGTCAACTTTGTATGAATGAACAGAGTCAAAATGCTGAAAGCATTTAATGGACGATTTGCACTTTGCAATCAAACAAATCACTTCACTCTTTCCGTTTCATTAAACTTACTGCTGTGCATAGCATTCAACTGTTTCCGATGCACAATGACTGTAATAAATATACCGATGAGATATTTTATGAACATAACACCGATTAGTAACCCGTGAACTAAAAGAATAATCCAGTAGTCGGTGTATCATATTGCAATGGCTTGTCCCTACTTGCAAATTAGGTATGGTGATTTGTATATATATATATATGCATTACAAGGCATAGATACATGTCGTTCCATCAATGCGGTACACTTCCTTATGGCCTCCAATACCTTGAACCCTCACATGGAAAATGTTGGAGCCCAGTGCATGTGGTTCTGACCTGTTTTCATAACGAGACGGATTTAATTTGCTTCCAAAGCGACAGAATCTTTTCGCAACAGTTGCCCTGTAGTGGTTGGTGAGGATAGAGCGTGAGGTAGCGGAACGGACTGCTCAGAAGTGATTTAAATAAAAAATTTGAATCCTGGTGATGAATCACCAGATGATGACGAATGCACTACTTTAATAATAAAGAAGCACCTACCACCCATAACAAGTTAGAATAAGTGGAGAAGCAACTCAGGCGATGACCTACGTAGTACAAGAAATGAAAGTGTCACTCGCGCCTGCACCAATCAGAAGGAAGAAGTTGTGACGGCTACTAAGCGAACCGGTGCCACCTATAGGCATAAACAGCAGATGACAAGGAGCCTCGATCTACCAATCTGTAGTTTTTCACTTCTTTCACGTACTTATTATTAAAAACGTACAGTGCATCTCGGATTGGTTTGTTACTGTCCAACTTGTGACGGGAATTGGTATTTGTATTTGTGTGTCTGTGGGTCTATGAGTGACCGATGTACGATGAACTGCGGATGAAATTGTTCACCCGCTGAGGATCAAACAACAATTATGACCAGGATCTGTCTACTCAGTAGGACACAACTCAAACGTGAGCGAGAGACTTCCACTAAGGAAACAGAGAGGACTTGTGAAACAATCCCAGGAAAGCCTCATTCCACATGCTGCGAGAGAACCAAAGATGCTGATTCTCGTATTACAAAGCTCATCCATGAGGACATTACATCCCGCTTTACAAATTGAGGGAATGAGGAAAAGATGAAGACATCATTTTTCTCCTCGATGCCGCTGACTCCCCTCCTCCTCTTCATCATTACCCAAATTTGTAGTTCCCTGATACTCTCACAAGTTCGAAATGTCTACCAACTTTACTTGGCATTCGCATTGGACTATCACATGATCACAAGCAGAATGGAATGGACATTTGGAAGCTCGGGACGAGATGGCTAGGCATAATTTTGTAAGAGTGGGATTCGCAGTAAGCGTTTGCCTCGTTGTGAAAGTATAATTAATCTTGATGGTGACGAATTCAAGGAATTAAATATCGAAGGAAGGTTTCTGTAGTTGTTAGTGTTATACAGAATCACATGAAACCCACTAGTTACCTTTTATAATCTTCGTCCTTTCCGATGACAACTTTTGGTTCCCATTTTGGAATCATGGGTACCGATCACAATTTCTTTATGGAAGGATTCATCGATCACCTTAAACGGCCCACATCATCAGTGGGATTTTCACAAGAAGATTTGCTAAATCGGTCTTAAACAGCAGTGTATTGTTTAACTTAAGTGTTGACTAATAGTTTTCGCTACCGATACTCACTTACCCAAAAGTTTGAAAAAAGTAATCATAGTGAGTCTTGGAAAACATAACAACTTAACTGGGTCTGACCCGTAACTCTGACGCCACGGCCTTGACTGGCCAATCAAAGCAGAAGGCAACTTCTTGCCTCCAGAGCGGTTCAAATGAACCTCTTCAAGAATTTTTAGGCTTCGCAAAAAAAAAAATTTCGACCATCATTGCTAGACCAGGAACTTTATTTGTATATTTAAAAGGAACGAGATGCCATTCGCTTCACAATCACGGTTTAAGCCCTTCAAGAATTGTTTAATTTAGAATTTCGTGGACATCCAATGGACTAAAGGACTCCCTGTGTTGGTGTATACTTGAGGAAGTCGACATCTTTCTAATGATTTGTAACCCTGAACTAAACGGATTTCTTTCCTTCACTTGCTGAGTTAGTACTGCGACTGACACCAAAAAATACATTTATTGAGGAATTAAGCCTTCCGCGTAAATATTTATTAATGACGAAATGCACATTAGTGTAAAGTCTTTTTTACCACCTGAGTTTGCATCGGGAAAATTCGCAAAAAAAGCAGATTTTTCGATTAGCGTTTTTTATTTGTTCCTTACCGTAGTAAGATGCAGACAAGTAAGGTAGTCTCTCAAGGCATCAATTAAACTGTATCCCCTTGTAGATAGTACAGCCAACGGTCCACTACATTGAATGGCCATCGCGAATGCGCGAGGCTGCCTACAAGGCGAGCCGCTTTAGCGAGCACAACGCAAAGGGAGACAGTTCCTCTTTACCAACTGGACCGAGGGGCGCGGTGGGGGTGGATGGCCGAGCGGGTTTGACTCTGTCGAGTGTCAAGTCTGGCGGTCGTGGGGGGCGCCGCGGTGGAGGCGGTGGGAGCGGAGGCGTTTCGCGGCAAGCCTCCGACGTCGAGGAGATTATGCGCGCCGCGCGCGAAGGTGTCTCGAGTCTGGAGGTGGCCAAACGAGCAGCCGTTTTCACCGGAGGTGTGATCTTCCGCACTGACGAGTTATACGACTTCATCGCTGTCGTTATCGGCACACCCTCTGAGACGGTGGCCTTCGATTCGGATGGAGGACTGTTGCGCTCCTCAATCCTCCATCCTCTTTTCAGTGTGCGTATCCCCAAATTCGCACTCAGGAACACCCTCACCTCCACATTTAAGGTCGGTTTGAGACTCAGTTCAGGAGTTATTGAGACTTGAGTCTCAGTTCGTTCCAATATCAGATACGCAAATTGTGAACCAAACATAAATTGGGTATGCTAAAACTTCATGAAATTCGGATTAGTTTTTTGTTAACATGACTAATTTAACAGCCTAATGAATACCAGCTGTGGAACTGCACCATTAACAGAAGAAAATTGGCCTTGTTTGGGTGAATTTTACGTGTTGTGCTGTAGAGGCAGTTCATTACATAAATCTAATATCCAAACTTTGCGAAAAATCATGATTTATGGGGTTTTGTGGGAAAAAAGTCCCTGTGCTTCTCAGTGCTAAATAGTGGATTGTTCTTGGCTAGGAGGCACTCAAAAACAGTGGTTGAAGCCTTCAAGGAGCTCCAACCACCCCATTTATAAAGCCATCTTTAATGGGTCGAAGAGTCGCAGCATCTTGATGCAATCAAATAACTTATATAACTGAAAAATAGTAAAATAAATTCTCTTATTTCTGTCTTAAAAAAACCAAAAAGTTGGGCTCAAATGCCTGAAATTTACATTTTACCGCGTCCTTCGTGTGAAAAATGCTGCATTTAGGAGACACGAAGTATTTTAACTGCGCCTGGATGATAAAATTCCATTTGGCAAATCATTTCAGTCGGGCGGATTGTAAAAACACTTGTGGACTATTTTTACATTGCAATTGCTTAGTTTTTAAAGCCTCAGGTTATTTAGGTGTTTAAAAGATAACGGCAAAGCCTTTCCAACTCGCTGGGAACATTAAAATAAATACTACTAACAAAGTATAAATCGACCAACTTCTCAATACGTAGATGAAAAACTCCATTGCAGTTAAAATACCAGGAGATATTGTAACTCCCCAAGACTTCTCTGAAGTCGGAAGGGCGACGTAATACTAGGGTAGAATATGTACCGCCGACTTAAAGGGGTAGGGCTGCTAGCACAGCCCGAAGGTCATGCCGCTTATCGAGAATACCATGGCAGAGTCTTCAGTGAGCGTGTAACCAAAACAGAGTTAAACTACCATCCAAAGCATTACATAGCCTCCCTCTCCTTTTGAGTGTCTTCCCTGGACCTCCCCTTGGTCATCCTACCGAATCAGCCATCTCAGCGTAGTCGGTAGTGCAAGAAAACACCTGCGGTCATTGAATTTGTATGCAACTGAGAGAATATTTGACTGCAGTGTCACTAATTCCTCTTGGCAATTCTACTGGGACAATGGTTTTGTCCTGTTTGAAAAATGTATTGGAGGATGGATAAATATGTTAGTCGACACGCACGTCCATCGCTAGTGGTAAAATACTGGCCTAAAAGCAGAATCAATTAATAATGGAGGGGGTTTAAAATAAATTCCTGGGAGCAAAGTTTTGTGCCTGCTCCGCTTTATCACTTTGGTGCTACCTAGTTAATCTATCTGGCTCCTTTCAGTTAGTAGTGAGGTGGTGGAGGAGTGGCGTGTTCACTTGGTTGACATCTTTATGCAGGTGACTTAGACAGATCCGTTGCGAACTTTTCCTGATGGTTCACGGCTAGTGTCGCTTCAGTTGGGAATGGCATTCTACAGAACACGGAACTGGGGTAGTTGCCGAAGGTAGAAGCCATTTTCAACCCTTGTATTAGGGGTCGTTCTTATTCCCTCGTCAGCAGCTTGTACCCTTATTCCCTCAAGGTATGGTTCATCACCCGGCAGTAGAAACGGGCTCGCTTTCCATTGCAACCAATTTAACGTCTTGAAAATTCCCTAAAGACGAAAGAAGGCATAACCCTAGGGCAGAATCTGTATTCGCGACGCAAATGAGGGCTTGAGGCTACTGGCATGATCTGGAGGAGACACGGAGAGGAAGTACAAGGGCAAGGCCTAAAGTACCCGTGAAACTAAAACGGGTACTGCACCATCATGATTTACAGTATTTTAGTAAAAATTTAATTTTTGATCGAGTTGAAGAGGCGCAGTATTTTCACCGTTATTTTTATATTCTAAGGACTTCAAATGCACGAATGTCTTCTCAAACATAAACCGGTCCACTTTATTGCAAGGTAGCTCTTTAAGGTTATGTGATGCATCTCAACATTCATGGCAAAATTTTATAGTGGGGTGTAGTTACACAATGCGTCGCAGCGAGCCTTCGCTTCTACCTCCTGCCACCCTTAGAGGCACTGGAGCGAAGAGCTTATATTAGCAACGTCGTATTAACAAAAATATAACCATAAAGGCTCTAGGCAAGTTATTCGTAAAAGACGGGGGACATATGCTACCTCTCGACCTTTCTATAATTCAACCGTGTTTTTCCAAAAATTTAAGGATCGTACTTGGCCGGACTGGATTTCCTGTATATGATTATCTCGGCAGTTCTAGGCAAACTGAAATGACGCAGCAAATTTTGAACTCAAATAAGAGGTTTCATTCTTTTGAAACTACCTTCAGAAGTATGGGTAGAATTCAAGGGGTAAGTAATGATTAAGCTTACTGAGTTTTCACTTGCCCTAAAATGGGTTAAAAGGCGATACAAGTGCGCAAGGACTTGATCGAGGCCATCCACCACTTCGACTCGCAACTCACGGAGATCAACGAGTGTTCCAACATCTACGAGCTGGACCTGGGCACGGAGGCTTTTGAGAGACCAGTGACAGTAACGCTACCACTGCCCCGATGGTACACCCAAATGGTGGAGCAAATGCAGGTGCAGCCCTCGCCCCATCCCTCCGGTGCGGACATTACCGATGGTGACGGTGGAGGTGGAGGAAGTGGCGAACTGATGCCTGATCTGGAGGTGAACAAGCGAGACAGTCGAGTTCATCGGTCAGCAGAAGCTACGGAAAGTCTCCGAGGGGGGAAGAAGAATGAAAAAAATACCGATCAAGTGAACGTTAACAATGAGATCCCTTTGGAGGAGAGACCAAAAAACCTCATTCTTGTGTATCAGGTGAGCTATTTCTCTAGATAAATTGATGATACTAAAGTCAAAACTTTGTTATTTTGCACCCAAAATTGAAGAATTGCATATTTTCTAAATCTTAACGAAAACTCATGAATGAAGGAATAGAACTATTTCTGCGCCTAGACGTGGATTTTGTCTATCCACAAATAGATGTTGACTAAGTGAGTGACATTCGTCAATTGTCCTCGAAAGTGGTCTTTATGATTAATGACCTAGCATTAGGGCAGGAAGGTATTTCAACTTTACCTAAAATCCGTTACCTAGTCAGTCGGTATGGTTTACACAGCGTCCAATGATGAAGCGCCAACTAGTCTGGCGGGCGTCCACAGGAGATGTGAACAGTGACAACGTGGTGAGTCGGAAGCGTCAGATAAAATCGGGTAACTACCGCGACACGACCACCTCAGCAGTGCTTCGAGGCGACAGCTTGAACGCCAAAAATGGATGGGTGCACCTCCTTCTGGGTCTCAAAGGTGCACCCTGGAAAGACGTCCCCATCAACGGACCCTTCACACCGCGCTGTCTGCAGATCAACACCTACCAGCTTGGTCGGTGAGTCCATTATCGCTGTATATTTGCCCCACAACCGCCACCGATTCACTCTTAAAGCTGCCTGCTAGTTAAAAAGCCGATGAATCTGCGTAGGCACCATTCCACACGCAATTTGACAGATGCTCTGGAATAGTATTTTCGCATTTTGGCTAGCCTACTAATACAATTCGTAACCACGCACTTTGAAAGATTTACCCTCCTGCTCTAAGGTAACTTTTTTCTGTAACAGTGATTGTTAGCACTTTCAGCGACTTTATAATTATCCAAATTATGTAAATTATAGCAAATGAAATGTCTACCTGAATGCCAGGTTCATACTTCCCCCAATAGTTCCTACTCTCATTGGGGTGTTTCCGATTTAAATTTTTTTACTAAATCATCATATCATACCATTTCAAGACGAAGTCGTCGCTTCGACACTTAGGACCCTGCGGTTTCTGCCCTGCATAGAAAAAGTATGCCTTGAAGAATAATTAAGCAAAAGCGACTTAAAAGTTGGATATAAATTGAAAAAAATCTGACGTATCTATGAGTTCAGCGCATTGTACGATCACTCTAAAGGAAAATACGTGTACAGATGGTTTACGTGAGACAAATGTAGAACTTTCTTACAAAAATAATCATGTCATTTGCTTTTCCTACCGAAAATATCATTCCGGTCGTTATCGATTGAGGCTGCAATCAATATTGGCACTAACCAATGGGGCGAAGCCTTTGTGGACCATCGAAGCAATCAAGTCATTTCATTATTCAAATCCCTTTGACTTCGTTTTGGGGGAGGTTAGCTTTGCAATGGTGTACTCAAACGAGCCTCAGCGGACGTCGTCGTCGAAAGTGGCGCATCTGATGGCGCGTCTGGAGGCACTGAGCGTGGCACCGCCGGGCGTGCTGCTGCTTTGTCTGTACACTGACCCCTCGCGGCTCTGTCTGTGGGTCGACTGTGTGCCCTCCACCAAGCTCATTACCACCCTCGAGGAGCGACTCAATGCTGGATTTGTGCCCCTTGTGCAGGCAGGTCCCGTTTTCACTCCAATTCCCATTCAATTTCCGCCTTTTGCACATTTTTTGGGATTAAAAGGAACTAGGCGCTACTATCTCCAATATATGTAATTGTACACCTTGTCCAGGCACGTCTTATACCCTCTCCTATCCTCTCACCCCCGGTGACCTCTATTCGTTGTAAAATGTGGATTTAAGAATGTTGGGAAATGGCGAATTCGAAACTAGACTGATGCGACCACCACTGCAATCGTCTACTTAGTTTTTCTATCGTCAAGGCATGTTCATCATGTTGGTAGACGTATTATCGATGACGGACATAGAGACGATTAAACGCCAGATTTATTCAGTTATTTATCTATATACCATCCTCCTACTCATCAGCTTTTCTCGTTCTTGTCATTAACACCATTTCGGTCATTTAACAACATCAGGAAAAATTACCCCTCCGCACATCTCCTCCTTTGCTCAATGGATGCTTTTAAGGTAAATTACTAAATATTTGACAGATAATCTATGTGGTTATCCACCTCACCACTGTTAGACTCCTTAGCTAATGATTTTGAGCGCAAATTCAAAATACTTCTTGCATGTTCTCAGCATTAAGTTTGTAATATCAGTCATTTTCTGGCACACTTAGGCGTATTTTAAACAAAAAATAATTTTCAGACTTAAAAGTGCCAAATATCTGAATTACTTGGAAAAAAACAGGTAATAACGAGCCCGACAAACAGATGAGAGTAATTTATGGATCATGAACATTAAATGTACTGAGTAGGGTCGACTTGGTGGCATGATTTCGTAGCCTCCCTCACTATGTTTAACTCCGCTTCTTCGCTTCCTTCTAGCACTTTCAATTTTTCCCAAGCATTAAAATATACGGGTAAAATGTTTTCATGCTGCCTTTTAGCCTTGGGGTTTCTTTTAAATTCAAAAGGTATAGCCTTCTATTGCCACGACTAACTACAGCCCACCGAGTTTTTCCTGAAAACGAAGGAAGACATGACACTCACCGCCAATATACAGAGGGGTTAAAGAGCTCCCTTCCTGGCCTGGAGGCCATGCCACCCAGAGGAAGAAAAAGTCGGAGTCTTAAGTACCTGCGAAATCAAAATGAGGGTTTAAACAAATAATCAAAGTATTGCATAGCCCTCCTTCTCCTTTGAGTGTCGTCGACGGCGCTCCCCTCAGTTAACCTCTCGAGTCAGCCATCACAATGTAGTCGATGCCGTAAGAAAGTCGTCCACGAGCCAGCCGCGCCAGCCGTCGAATTTGCTTACAACTGAGTTGATGTTTGACCGCAGCGTCACTGACTCTTCTCGGCAATTCCACTGTATCTGGAGTTCCGTCCTGTTCAAAAACCGCATTGGGGGAGGGGAAATGTGCTGACCATCTCGTATATGCATCTCTAGTCGTAAGAATACTTACCTAAAAGCAGAGCCATGGAATAAAGGAAATGGTTTCGCGGAGATAATGTTTTGGGTCTGTTCTTCCTTTCCACTTTGTTCTCACTTCAATGCTGTCCAGCCACCTAAATCTGCGTTCTCTTCGGCTGGTAGAGAAGAGGAGAGGGTATTGTTTTTTTCATTTAACTGACATCTTACACAGGTACCGTAGACAGCTCCACAGCGAATATTTTAGATGTTTCATGAATAGTGTCGCTTCAGTTGTCAATGGTATTCCTGAAGAACACGGGACTGAAGTAGTTGTCGAAATTAGATGTCATTTCCAGATCTTCTGTTAAGGATCGTCACAGATTTGTCCATTCGCAGCATGTCCCCTCTTTTCATTACGAGAAGGTTTAGCATTCAGTAGTAGAATTCTGGGTGGTTGTCCTTTATGATCGGGTTCGCTTTTCGCTACCACCAGTGTAGCGTCCCCAGTCTTGCCTGAAGTCGAAAGAAGTAATAATGCTAAGGCAGGATGTGGATTGTCGACGTGCGGAAGAGCTAAGGGGTTACTGGCATAGCTCAGGAGGCAGAAATACAGTCTGCAGGGACTCAAGTGCCCGCGTCATCAAACGCAGAGTTAAGCAAACTGCCAGAGCACGTCAATTGTACACTGTTATGGCACTTAACCTCAAACCTCATCACCCTTTACAAATTTTGTTCGTTAGCTGAATTGGATAATTTTGATTGAGAAGTACTAGTGATTGTGCATCCAGGTAGAAATTGCTTCTTTTGCATTTTGGTGCTATGATTGACCACTTTTAAGCACAACAATGCAACCAAAAGCTACCAGGAAGAGTTCACTTCTCCAAACCCTTAATCTACTCTCCCTGTGCATCGCAGGACTTGGGCAGTTTTATTGTGTATATAAATTATGCTATTTTATATCCCTACACAAAAAAGGTACATAGGTAAACTTGTTAAAATGTGAGCTTACAGGTGCGCTCCTTGTTAAATGCACTTGTGTATTTCGTTAGAACCTGTCTTTTCTCTACTGTGCTTAGAAAGGTGTACATCATTCAGCCATCAAAGCATAACCAGGCTTCCCCTTTTGTAGTCGATTTGACCTATGTAGGAAATGTTCAGGTACATTTCCTTCTACAAAACCATACCTGTTTGCGTCCAACAAATGTTGATTAATCCATCATTTACCATCATTCTAGTGTGGTTCTAAGATCATGACTTATTGGTCCACAAAAACTGCCTTAATTTGAGCTAAACGGACTCCACTTTCCTCCGTGTACTTTAAACGCTTCACTACTTTTCTCCTGCAATGGAATTTTTATGCTAGCGCTGTACCGCTGCGAAATCTGCACTAACATTAGCAATAAAAGATAATGTGGTGTTATTTGTAGGATATTTTGCTTCAGGTTAGTGACTTGTGTCAAAAGCTCAAACGCAAAACGAGAGGAGAAGGCGAGACTAGGCAACACCAAGCCAAGTAGGCAACTGCGTTTTTCTTCGTTGTGGTTTAACTGGTGCAATAATTGTATAGAGTTGAGCAAGTCCGTCTTAGAGGGCAACAAAGGCAACTGCAGTAGCGGTGATAAGGAGTACCGTAGTCGAAACAGAGGTAGCAAAATAAAAAGGGCGAAATGGGACCACACAAAAATGAATGTTAATTGTGTTTACTGATTTTCATTTAATTTGAATTAAATGCATGCAAAAATGCGCTACTATCAATTTGGCAGATTACGACTGCACTTATGCCAACATGGGTCCCTTTATCGATTTATCGACACCCCATGCCCCATTTGTGATGGTACATGTGGTATCTAAGCCTAAAGGTTCCATATGGTCAAACACGAGAAATTTTTTGTCGTTTAGTTTTTGAGATGATGTTTCTTTGATCACAGTTTCTTAAATACCTATCGGAACTACTGAGGCCACCCCTCTGGAATCGTTATTGGTATCTTTTATCTAGTGATGTCGCGTATTACGATCTCCTACAGACTAGCCAAAGTGTCAACTGATTTGGGCCATCCATGTGGATGGCAAAACCTATTCATAAACGTTTCGAATTGTCAACATTAGGTCTTATTGGCCTTTACTTTAGCTCAATCACCTCCCCCTTTCTGCCTAAAGCTGAACGCCGACTGTCGAAAACAAATAATCTTAAAAACAATGGTTATTTTCAGCTTGATACAGGGTGTAATTACTAATGTAACATGTCAATAGAACGGTTCAGTACCATTTCTGCTCTCTTAATATCCGCCACCAAACATTGAGAGATAGATATCATACAACTGAGTACCTCATTTTTGAACGAAAACTTGAGTGGACAGCATGTATCTCACAGTGTAATACGAAAACAACACAAAGCTCCTGGAACTCTTGTTTCGTAAGTCCCATGGTCCACAAACAAGCCTAGTTGCACAGATTTTGCGTGGGGGCAATAATGTTTTGAGTAAGCGGCCATTTACAACAAATGCTAACTCGCCCAGTAGGAAGAGATTCATGAGGCTCTACGACATGATTTCGAAAGGAAGCAAACTATCAGTTTGAACAGTTTCGATACAACTGTAATTACCACTTACTTATATCTTCTTTCGAAATGGAGCAGAATTTCGCACTCTCCAAATGTAACTTCCCACTTTTTAAAGAAAACTTACTAATGTATTTCGACTGATATATGTTAGGGCGTCCCCTGCTTATCTCATTCAAGTTCTTTAAACAGCACCGCGTAGCTTCTAAAATCCAACATAAAGCTCTCAAAATTACGCCTTAGGTGAAGTTTTCTGTTAAAAGGACTAGTAATAATACATTCATGGAAAAAAGGTTATCTTTGAGGGCTCATTGTGCTTAAAAATACTCCTTGTTTAAATTCACTAATGCAAAACGGCTACATTTGTTCAATAATCAGGCTAATCAAGTAGCTGTTTTGTTTAGCACGTGTTCTTATTATAGAAAGAAAAAAGTCTGGCTGTGCTCTGATTATATTCATAAGGCCAATTAATGATCCACTAACCTAACACCTAAAATCATGTTACAATGATAAGTATTTTAAAAATTAAACTCAAAAAGACGATTTTTTAGCAATGGACTGGAGATAATATAGCAATTCAAAACATGATGGAAGTCTAGCATTATTTGTTTGCCTGCAAAAAACAATGCTCTCCTATTCTGCCCGTTGTGTTGTAGTCTGCGGCCAGCCCCTCAAGACGCTGTGCGGCGATTGCGAACTGCGCCTACCAAAGCCTGCAGCACTTGCAGTCCGCGTCCGACAGCCCCCCGGACAAATCTCCAGTGCGTTGTTAGTGTTTGACACCTCCTCATCATATTACCTTTCAGCTGAGTGCATCATAGGAAATCGATAACGCACGTGCAAAGGGCAAGGCGTGCACTGAATCAGTAAAAATCAATAGAGATGAGTCATCGACCCTTTTTCCCACGCATTCCACAGGTGTGCGTGCTTGATACAGCGAAACCTTTAGTAGGAAAACTTCAGAAAGAGGAAAATACAATCATGTAAAGTGAACACACCTTTGCAATGCACCAGAAGTACTTCTTTCGTTTTACTTGATGTAAAATATTGCCGTACTATTTCGCTATTTGTATGGATCCATTTCAAAGTGGGGATAGTAGAATGAAGGAATTTCGTCTTCAATTTATGGGGAACAAATTATTATAACCTATTAATATCAATGCAAGAAGCATCACCTACTAAACATCGACAAACCTGACCTGTGTCGCTATCAGTCGTATGCTTAAACAGCCAAAGTAAACAAGCTAAACAAAAGCCCCCTCAACACAGAAATCGGCCTTGGAGACAATACGATGGGGGTGAAGCTCGCATTAATAAATGTCTTTTGACAATAGCAGAAGATATCTATCTACTCAGCAAAACTTCGCCTTTACTTGTGCTTATCGCTTTAAGTCTGACAACTGCTGCAAGGAAAAATTAGGCAATGAAAGTAGCCTAGATGGCTTGGTCAAAGTTACAATATTTAGTGTAGGAATCATGGTGTTGAAAATAAATGTGTTGAATGGAAATTACCCTAATTTAAACACTTTCTGCAAATAGATTCCCATCTTCGGTTCGTCCAAGTACCGAGTCAGTGGCTTTGATCTGCTTCGCGTCCTCCTCTACAACGGGCTCTGTATTCGCGTGGTGGTAAAGGGTCAAGTTCAAATTCGAACTCGCGGCCTGTTCGACTGCTTTCTGAGTCTCCTAGAGGCCAAACGGAGCGCCCTCAAGCAACAGCAGGCGGCCGCTGAGTCCGCGGATGCCGCGGAAAGCTTAACCACCACCGCTGCTGCTCCCACTTCAGCGACAGCGATGGTAGCGGCGGCAGAGG
Organism: Echinococcus granulosus; assembly: GCF_000524195.1. NCBI lineage: Eukaryota > Metazoa > Platyhelminthes > Cestoda > Cyclophyllidea > Taeniidae > Echinococcus > Echinococcus granulosus. The sequence continues at coordinate 721,335 of NW_020170396.1, forward strand.
AATCAGCTCTGCTAACTGGGAATCCAGAAAACGTTAGATCCTCACAGACAACTGATGGGGTCCCACCGGAGCAATTCATCACCACCACAGAGACACGATTCTCCTTTCATGACCTCCTCACTGACAGTGCTACGACAATTGACCTTGAACCCCTTAAAGAGAGCTTCGCTCGTATTGCTCTTCGACGCGCTCGCAAGTGAGTCCGACTAAAAATGTGTATCTACCATTTCAGGTCACCTCAAACGATATTTATATTGCCTTTAAATGGCTTTTCCGCAATAGTCACAGAATTACTGGCATACTGGATAATAATGGAGCGGAACTAGGTAATCCCAGTTATCTTCTTCAAATCACACGCTTGATGGACAATTTAGCCTTATTTCTTTGGTAATAAGGCATGGTAAGATTTTTTGAAGGTCATTCGCCTTAGAGACACACTTTTCGTGTCACTGTTTCTTTTCAATCCCGTCATTTAAGAGTGGTCCCTCTTTGTTTTAAGTGTTTATCCGTCTCGCGTTCAAGTCTGCATCTGATAAATTCATTCCACGCAAAAATCCAGAAGGATTCAATCACTCTAATGCCTTCCGGCAAACGAAATTTCCCTTGTCATTAAGCATGATCAACATTCTGCCTTTTCAGACTGTTTTGCTGTAGTTTAACTGATAGATTCAGTTAAGTGCGCATGAAAACCAAACATTAAGGAGTCCGAGCTCTAGTCCCTTTGCAGGGATTGCGGCGGTGTTCTCTGAGCTTCCTCACCGAAACTACAAAACGCTAATTACCTCCTTCAAGGGGTTGATTTCTACTAACTAGTGATTATGTATAGATGTCTTCCTACCATTTCTCCGATTTACCCATTCTCTGAGTAATTAAAAAGTCCAGAGGCTTTTCATCTGAATTCCTCATGCTAATGACCGGCTAATTTTATAGAAATAAAGGCATTGCTTTGGTTGGCCACTTTACATGCTACTGATTACTAACAGGGGACCGTTAAATTAAAATGCGGCGTTTCCAAATTAAAGACGTAGGGGGCACTTCAAATCCACTTATTTTGAGGCAAGTAATGACAATATTTCGTTTACCTGTATTGCATCAACTTTTTAATTAAGTCGGCCATTAATATCGCCTACTTAAAGCGTTTTTAGGGGTTCAAAGGGACTGAAATTTAATATGCTTAGGTTAGTATTATATAATTATATAAGGTTGCCAATCAAATTTACCTCCCACTAGTAATCGAAAACGTAAAAAGCGGTCAGTTGTACTTCTGCTCAAGTCATTGTTTGCAGTTGAGTGAATTGAAACCACCTGTGAAATGGCAGATTCACGTTGGAGCTGGGGTTTCAACGCTTTTGAGGCCGCCAAATTCACCATATTATGTCTTTTGTTTAATCTGAAACTTTGTAAACTCTACTCGAGAATTTGTGGTGTCAAGTGGAATAATCTTTGATCGAAAGCAGAGTTGATTCCCCCTGAGTTGATTAAGGATAAGTTTTTGATCATTGCAACCTAAATTAGACTTGACGTTTGTACTCTTGATACTGCGTTGATCACTGATTATGTTTTCTACAAAATTTGTACAAAAAGGACTCTGTATCTGTGGGCGATTTTTTAAAATTCTTCTATGGCCTCAGAATGATAATGACTGCAGTACTAATTTTTAGAATGGTATTGTTCTGTTATGGGTCACAACGGTATGTGTTTCCCTCTTTGATAATTTATCATAATCATTTTAGAAAAACTAGCGTCTTGCCTTAGTGAAATGCTGTTCCACTTTAATGTCTCTTGCCTTGGTGTGATCAGAAATGGGACTTATTCCACCGCGTCACTGCTTGCATAGCGTCCAGGCTCCTCCTATGGCCATCCATAGCATAGGTGCTTATGCATTAACTTATCACAACATCGGAGAATGGCTCAGAACTAGAAGTGTCGGCAGACTTACCAGGGTCCTGTACAATTTCTGCAAAAACCTCACCTCGTTGCACTGAGTCATCTCGCGTGGTTAAACCAATCAATAACTAATCAATATCGATTTTGTGTGATGCAAGATGAGCACTATTCATCCACACTGAAGGACTTGGCGAACCAGTCGACTTGAAGCGGCTTTGTATAAAAAAAAATTAACTAAATCCAACTAATTTGCAATGTATCAGTCAGACGTTGTTCAGTCCTTATCCTGCCCTTTGAACCATCCCCTCATGACCTGGGAATTCCATATTATCTTTATTATCATTAAATATATAGTACCCGACAGCATTACCACAGCTTTGGAAATGACCGACTAAATTAATACCTTTTCAAACAACCACAAAGCCCGCCTATCGATTTTCCTTTTCCCTATCCAATAGAGAGAACTTGATCCGAAATCTCATGAACCGTCGGTTGGAGGAGCTGGAAGAGGTCAGGAGTTCAGAGACGGGGGTGGAAGTAGGAGAGGTGGGGCAAGAAGAAAGGGAGAAGGAAATGGAACAGCAGAGTCACAACGTCCACAATGTGTCAGATTCCGAAGATGACTCCTCTATAATCCTTCCACCTCTGCGGTTAAATGATGCCCAATCAGAAGACGAAAGTGTGGAAGAGGAGGAAGAAGTTGTGGAGACGACCTCAGTACTTTCACGACAGTCACACAATATCGAGCGATCGAAGAAGATGAAGGTGGAGGGGAGGAATAATGAGGATGATGAAGAGGAAATGGAGGAGGACGATTGGGTGCCATCTGGTGTGGACGGGGACGATGAAAAAACCACTATGGATACTTTTCAAAACCTCCTTGATGCCTTCTCGAACACAAACGCACCCCTACTGGGACTTCATGTCACCAAGGACCTGTGTCGTCGTCTGACAACCATTTACGACAAAGGACTCGCAAGTGGTGAGTTGCTGTTTTCCCAGGTCTCAAATTTAGAGTGGACGGCAACAATGGGCTCGATGTGAAACCATCCTTACTCATTCATTGCAAGGAAACTGAAAATGATTTTCGCTCCCAAAAAGGGATGATTTGGGTATTAGGATCATTTCTCCTGGAAACAATTAGTGGGAAAGAAGTTTTACTCTGAGGAAAGGGAAATAAAATCATTCCATTCTCTTAGGAACACAGATTAAGTTCCCCATAAAAGTCGTTTAGAATAAATATAAACAAGGTTGTTCGCCTTCCCACAAAGACTCGGCGCATCTGTTTGCTGCTAAATGGTGTTTGTTTTTTATTGCAGAAATGCAACATCATGCCATCTCGAAGTGAGTAAGCAGATGGTGTGTTCACAATAATGCAGCTGCTGAACATCAAAAAGGCATAAATGAAATGCTTTTCGATTGTTAAAAGGAAAATAATTGAAGTGCCTCACTTTATCCTGGACTGGCGGTGGAATAGGCAGTTGCGTAAACACCTGCTCTGTGTGCGCTTGAACTCCTTGCAGTTTTCTTCCCTCTTTTTTGAGGAGAAGGTGTCACGGCTAAACAAGCGTAGGATCTACCCAAATCTTTAAAATACACCTGAATATTAAATAGTTCGCTGTATTTTAAGGAATTACTGAAGACTGATTTGTTAAAATCCCGTCAGGGTGGCTTGCAACTACCTTCAGATCTGTTAGTCAGAGGTCTGCCTAAACTCCAACCGTAAAGAGGCAACTGTGCACAACCATGACCATTTACGCGTGATCGGTTGAGGAGAATTTCAATGCATTTACTGCTCAAGTTGAGCCTGTTTGTCAAAGTGTCAAGTGTCGACTGTTGGACTGTGAATTACATCCTTGCCATGAGGAAATTTATTTTCAGTTTTTTGGGTGAATAGAAATTGAAAAATGTCACCGACCTGTTAAAACCGCATCATTTCCTCTACCCTAAAAGAAGACGCAGATTCTTCATTATCATCCCCGGCAAGGCCAAATCAGTTATTATGTAGCGGCCCGAGAGACCATGCTGCTAAGCGTAAGTGCAAAAGCGGAGCCTTTAGTACCCACGAAACCAAAACAAAGCGTTAAACAAGTAACCGGGTTACTACATAGCCCTCCTCCTTTTGAGTGTCGTCCCTGGCGCCCCCTTTGGTCAATCTCCCACGTCGGTCATCAAAACACGGTGCTATGAGAAACTTACCCATGTACCAACTGCGCTAGTCATCAGACTTGCGGACAGCTCAGAGGAGATTTGACCACAACGGCACCCATCCCTCTCGGCAATTGCACGGAGTGTGCAGCTTCGTCCTTTCCGAGAACTCTATTGGGGGCAAGGGGAATGAGCCGGCCATCCCGTACGACCACTGAAAGTTATGCGAATACTGGCCTAAAAAAAGTCATTGAATAGAAGATGTGCCTTGAAATAGTTCTGTGGGGATACGGTTTGGCATTTGTTCCCAGCCATATCTCCCTATCTGGATCCGATACAAGTAGTAGAGAGGTGAAGGAGCTATCGGGTATTCACTTCATTGTTGACTTTGCACGGAAATTGTAGACAGCTCCGGATGGTTTTTGCAGCTATCTGGTAGCATATTCAAAAAGGAGGGCAGAAAGGGCACTTTTAGGTCCCTTCTATCCACTGTATAGGGGATCAGTCCGCATAAACCGTGATATAATTAATGTCCCAAATGTAGGGAAGATGGAATAAAATGGCTCGTAATGATGAATTTTTTAATCCGATTCTACATTTTTTCCCATCCACATTCCAATTTTGTGGGAGACCATTTCCATCCTGATTAAAGTTTATAAATTGAGGCGATGTTGAATGGGTGGATGCTATTAAATAGATAAATTTAGAAGTTTACTTGGCTGTTTTTAATTTGCCACAGAGGCTATAGAATTCATTGACCGAGTATACGAGATTTACGCGGTTGGGCAGGTGGAGATTTACCTCGTACAGCCCACGGATATGGCCCAGGTGCGAGAGCGATCGAGGGAGGACGAAGTGGAGGAGGAGGAGACGGAGGTCAAGGGGACGAATGCCTCTAATCCATTGGCTAAAGTTACTCCCCTCGAAGACGACGATGTTGAAGGCGATGATAAAGCCACTTTCCACAGGGAGGCCATTCTAGCGCATGAGGTGGATGAGGCTGCAGAGGACAAAGCAAGTGACGTTAAATTCAGCGGGCGGAACCAGAGCAACATGAAGTGGAATAAGAAAGGGGATCCCTCGGATCCTGGCGGCAGCGCGCAACAGCCTCTCGCCTCCTACGATGTGGGTTCATATTGCCTACTATTTAAACTTGCTCATGTAGTGTAATGCACGAATTATCACAGAAAAGCTCTGAGGCAAACTATTGTAAAAGCATTTTACTGACTTAGCGAATAGTTAAAAGGCTGCAGGCATCAAACCACCATGGAAACCAAATTGCTGAAAGTTGAATGCCTCCGAGGAATGGAGAATACAAGCCGACTTAGGAATGAAGACAAAAAGATGATCCCTCTTTGTCCCAACATTGACAGTGGATTTGTGCATTTGGATGAGAGTTCAAAATCCTGTACATTTGTTCAACCAATTACCCTACAGGAAGCACATTCTCTACGCTACTAGCTTTTCCCTTTTGAATAGGACTTCTTGTCCTTAGATAATACTAGCCATTCATTGTGTTCACAGCCGATTTGTTCAGATCCGAGATTGGGGTAATTGCCATGATTCCACATTCTTTTGTAAATCCAACTGGATGTCTAACTGAGGTAGTTGGCCAACGGAACCAGAATCTATGTTCTTCTAAGATGGAATTGTCTTCCCATTCTGGCACTACAGCATCCTAATTATGCCTGAAATTGTACCCGTTTTTGTTGTCAACACGCAGAAGCGCCGGGGAGCTAGTGACTTGGGCGGCTCAAGCAGAGTTCCATGCCACCAACGTGGTGGCCGACTCCGCAGAAGGCCACGCATTAACGCCTAACCTTAACTAATCTGCTACTTTAATAACCCCACTGTTGTAATGTATTTCAGAAGTTGCAGATAATCTGGGTGGTAATATTGGTTGGACTTTTGCAAAGTCCGTGTAATTCTTGGAGCATAAGCCAACAAGAACGCGACCAGAGCAAAGACACTAGCCAAATTTTTTTGTTAATGAGGGTATATTTCCAGCCAGTCACCTTGCACGCACACACATTTGTGATTTAAATGTATCATTCCATTCTTCTTCCACTTTTTCCTACCTTTTGCCCTTTGATGATGTTTTAATTCACGCTTAAGTGTATTATATTAGCGTTCTGGTATGCCTTCCCGAAATTACGTAACTTGCACCCCACAATTTGAGTGAAGGGGAAATCTTGCGTGATTTCACGTAAACTCAAATTATAGAGCATCCATCTAACTTTTTCGCCATTTTACTTCCTCTTGTAGCTGCTCATTGAACCGGAGTTGTTCATGCGATTGGCTCCCAGGACGAAGAAGGGAGCCAAGCCCTCCTGATCACTATCACCGCACGAATACACAGCAGTAATGTTTCCTTACGCCTTTTTCAGCATGGCAGAGAAATTTAAGATAATCTGTGAAATATATTTAAAGGGTGTTATAAAAATTTCCCGCAATTCTACATTTCTGTTGAAAAAAATGAAGGCAGAGGGTATGACATGCGACTGTTTCCATCTGACACGCCAATCACTACTGGTCTTTATCGAGAGGCTTATTAAGCCGTGGCGTAGTTTTGGGATACAAAAAGCGTGACGGAGGCACAAATTTCGTTTATGAACAGCTTGTAAAATGAGGAAGCCGTCGTGCTGGTACGACTAGCACAGAGATATCCAGATATCCGGTCGAGGCGTAAAGGACCTCGAAGATGCTCCATGAATACGGAATAGTAAAAACTGTAGAGATCCTAGAATGGCCAAATGTGACTAGTGGGCGTGCGTGCGCCCCGATTCATGCAAGTCCTAGTTGACGTCTAGGGCCCCGGCAGAAAAGTGAAAATGACGCTCAGATTTTATGTAATCGAAGTGGGAGGTTCCGAGATATTCAGCTCATGGTTATTATTTAATGCCACCTCTTTGGTTCGCTCACAAAACCCTTAGGAGGAAGCTTGCCTGCGCCAGTAGCGTGAGAAACCTCTACTGACAGCATTGGAAGAAAAACGTGGAAATCATTTGAAAGCCCAACGCGTATTTGTTAGCGCAGTAAATCGAAGGAAGCAACTAACTTAATGCTGAAGTACTAATGATCACCATACAGTTTATTAAACTTCAAACAGACGCTCCGTTTAAAATCAGCTATTTCAGAAATAAATACATAAATAGCGTTTTAGACATTCAAAGCAGCAATCGATATCCTATGGAAATCGTTCCATGGCAAATCACGTTATTGAAATCGTCCAAAAACCGGCGGTCTGTCGCGAACCTTGGCTTATCCTAATTAGTAGTGAGATCCATCCACTGAGATTGTGAAAGATCCTGTGGGCCGAAAGTTGTGTGGAAATTGCCACACGTGAGATAATAATGCTCCTTATAAAATATTCCCTTATCTGGTTTAATTAAACCAATTTTTCATTTCTTTGATGATTGGCGGATTTTGCACAAGTTGCGTGGACTCCTTCCTTTCTTTCGTATTTAAAAATTCACATAAAATTAAAACGTTTTTTTTCTTCGCCATTTCAGCTCAAAATTATAAGTGTGTGGAAAAAAGTTCTTCAAGGGGGGATACCCCATTCGCTACTTGATTATATGTTAATTTGGCGGTTGGAAGGGCTCAAAGTTTAAAGGATTTTCAATGCTCGGAAATGCCAGCCACATTTAATGCGCATTAGACAGGACCATAGATAATTCTACCAGGTGCTCTAGTATTCCGAGACCACACTAATACCACTGGTTTTCAAACTTCTCAGTGTAAGTATGGAAAAACCCCAAGAGTAACCCCAGTGTAAGAATTTTCCTGAAAGAATTATGAGAAAGACTGACATTCGGTGGTGAATGACCGAGCCACACCTCCTGCCCCTCTTGATCGTTGAGTGACGTTTGGTCTCTTTACCGTCAGCTTTCCTCAGGTAACACGGGCATCTCCCCCTGAAACGAAAACGAGCGCAGAATAAACGCTCCATCCTTCAAATCAATTAAATTTAATTAGTTCAAAATCAATTAATTTTATCGATCAACAACAGTTGGTCAGTCGGCACTTTTAATCGCTTTACTCAATCGTTAGTTAAAAAACCAGTCTCGTGTAAAACCCACCGAAAAACTGAAATTCTGCTAACAAGACTCATGGAGGAATTGAACAACTTTTTCGGTAGGAAACTCCCCTAGTGGCCATTCATGGCTGCTGAACTCCGGCTACAAAGTGAGCAAAAATAAATGCCAAATGCCGCATTCGATCACTAATCCAGATCACGCAAAACGCAGCGTCCAAGCTTTAGAAAGCATTGAATGGTAGAGCCACTGCAATTTAATACTAAAAGAGATTTCGTGACTTTCGGTCACGAATGAAAAGCCTCGTCAAACTAGAAAAACCTCTGATACTATTTTTCTCGCAACTTTAAAAATCAGTAAAAAAAGTCTATTCCTGAAAGTCTGAGCATTCATCTGTCACAAAAATTACCCACTCTGGCAGCATATTCAGAAGACAATGGCACTCGATCTAATGAGTTGAGAATAGGAACGCATGTTTATCAAAAAAATAATTGCACGGGCGATGAGTTTACCGAAGGAGATCGAAAAGGGGAACAAAAGAAGGAACCATTAACTCATTTCCCGCGAATGCTAAATACACGCGGACTCGCAGAAAGAGAAAGCGAAAGTTGACTGGGAGCACAATGCGCGGAGGAGGGTGGGAATGGGAAATTGAAACATGGGAGAAAAAGACAGAGACCGCTACTTTGTACAATCGCTGGTAAAACACGGCCGGATATGGATGGAGCAGGCGATCTCTGGAATGGCTCTTGCGATCTGGTGGAGGGATGTCATGGACTCTCAATTATTAACACTACCGAGGGGGCTGTTGGAGAGGGGAGTCGGTGCGGTTCCACCACCGCACCATCGGCTCAGCCAGAAAGATCATCAGAAGAAAGACCAGGAGGCAGACGTTCAGCACGATCGCAGAACCCCTGTGAGGCAAAGCAATAGGTATCAGTCCACACCGAATAGAGCAAATATTCATGCTATCCACAGGTCACGCACCGGTTGTTGGTGACAGTGGCACCGGCATTAAGGAAGCGAATAAGCATTTGAATGAGGGTGGTGACGAAGGCAACGAGAGAGACGACGAGGTCTGTCAGGGTGTTGGCAATCGATCGCAGCATCTGCGGCTGATCCCGATCCAGATTTGATAGACGTTCACACTTCTCCAGTATCATAACCTTAAGGGAGAAGCAAAGGGGGTAGGGAATAGCCTGACATTTACGATGTGGGGAGTTAAACCAAAGAGATAATTAAAATGTGCCTTAATTAGCATGTGCTAATTACTATCCAACCAGAGTGAGGCTTTGGTGAGTAAAATTCAAACAAACAATTTATAAGAAGCACGCTTTACGTCGTCTTCAGGTGGACAAAATTTGCAAAAAAGGAAACCGGTAGCAAAGAGAACAGGGAATACATTCACACCAGAACCCTTCCAAAAAAGATACGCATTCCTCTATTAATATAATCCATTTTAGTTGCTAAAACTCGCAAGCTCCACACCAATATGATTTTCCTATTAAAAAGCTGGGGCTGGTGAGGGAGGGAAGGAGGGGAAGGAGAAGACTTCTATCGCACCGCAGACATATCGTCACGCCACTACCAGCCAAGCATCTCATCCACCGAAGGTCCAAGGTGCCTGTGCTATTCACTGCGTTTCACGGGAGAGCTAATATTCGAAGAGAGTAAGAATTTCACTTCACAAAAGAAGACGCACCTTGTTGCTAAGTGTGGTAAACATGTCACGGAGGTCACGAGTCTCAGTGGCCAGTTGGTAGTTGAGGGGCTCAAGCGCGTGCTTCTGCTCGTTGCGTATTACGATGAGGTCCTGTTGGACATGCTGCCGCAACTTCTCTGCTGAGGCATCCAACTGCTCCAGTCGCGCCACCGCGTCCACTAACTTCTGGTTCTGCACCTCCTCTTTTGTCTGCATGTCTCGCTGTCAGGGCGTACACAAAGGGAAATAGAACTGTGTGTAAATAACAGCAACAATATGTTGGTAGAACTCTTTCAGTCTAGCCATCGAGCTATCATCAAAAGCTTTCTCAGACCTAGACCATTTTAGAAGTACTTTGAGCCTCTTCATTCAGCCGAAGATATCTTCGTTAATGTTCTTTCAATGCCAATTGTAATCCTCCTTCTAACCCCATAAAAGGCATCAGGATCTATGGGATTAAATTCAGTCAAGCCGATTTGCAAACCTTAGACAAATGATAATGAGTTTAGCAATAATAGAATAAGTAAGGGATGTAGGCGACTGAGAGATGGTCATTTAAATTGTATATGTAACTACCATGCGGGTCTTTGAAGGCTCTTTTAGCCCCACTCAGACACCCTGTGTTCATGCTCCATTGACAGCACGGCAGATAACTCCGCTTTCGGTGGGCCGGCCACCACGCCGAAGTGTCAAAAGGCATGCTTTATGGACTATTAAATATGCAGTGACCCATAAAAAAAGGACAGTCTCGCCGATCCAAATTTTTGCAGTAATTTATGACCACGACGTAAGGACTCGATATCCCTCCTCACGCTGCTTTGAGGCAAATTTTCCTACAGAAGATAAATGGCAGAACATTGTCTGCACGCCTTGTTGCCTAATTAAGCGGTCGGGAGTACTTAAAGTTGTTTTCGAGCATTTAAACCAAGACTGCAGAAACCCAAACGTTTTTGATTCACTCAAGAAAAGGTTTTGCATTTTTCGGATTTCAAATATCTTTGAAGCTGAAGTACCCCGCAAGTTATGGAAAACTGCAGCATGAAATACTGAGGAATCCAGTTGAAGGTGATTTAAAAGGCAGATCGTTAGAGGCATGCTGCTGCGAGATTTTAATTAATTCTTTCGAAGTTCGCATCATCCACCCACTCTGCGATTTAATTCTCCTATTATGCTTTTATACACCCTCTCCATGACAAGTGAAAACGCTTGCTTCTCGCTGAATGTGTCGATTTAAGCATTCAACCTGACAAAGAAAAACACCCATTTACGCCTAGAAGTAGAATAGGGAATTTGCAAACTCCACACAAACACAGCTACCAAAAAAGGGAACTCAGATGGCACATGCGAGCCATCAACGCAGTAGACCACTTTCCCTAAAACATGTGGCTTTAAAAAGAACGGGCGAAAAGTTCTCCTGACAGTTGAGGCAGAAACACCATTTTCACAATGACAGGTTGGAATGAGCACAATCCCGTGAGCAAAAGAAACATGAAACTAAAACCATTGTTTAAAGTCCTCCCGCCTTAAAAAGGTCACCACCCTTTATCAGTGGGTTTCAATAGTAAAGCATTCTTCGAAAGCCATTATATAAATGAATCAGACTGCCCATTTAACTTCGAAAACAAGGTGCAGCCATTCGCCAGACTGCTCTTCTAAGAGTGTGTGCACTAACCTTACTGGTGATTAAAGCGGCTGGTGCAAGTTGGAATTGAATTTACAATATTTCCTGAAGCCCTTAATTTACTAGAAGACTGAGTTTATTTTTCACGCTTTTCAGAGGTAAACTCATGAACAAGAGCGGTAATACATGGCTTAAAATAGGGGGAGGGCACTGATTGTGATCTAAACACGCCAAAAAACTGTTCAGATTTAAAATAGCGGGTCAACACTTGTAATTCTTTAAAGTTATACAAGTCTCCTGCCATCTGCCCCATTTGGATTGTCTGCGTGCTAGGCTGCTTGTTGTCATTTTCCTTCAAAATAATCTGTGACATTTTTATAGTCGTTTTATCTGAACATAAAAATTTTGAGGTACAGTCAACGCCAAGTGAGCTAAAGTTCTTTGGACAGAGGAATAATGAAGACATTAGCACTAAAATTTGAAGAGAGCTGGACAAATCTGAGTGCTGGAAAATGCTAAAACTGGTCATGTGGAATGATCTACAATCAAAAGGAATAAAAATGGCTCATTCCAGTTGTTTATTTTTTCTTAAAAAAATTCATAGCAGTAGTTCATGTTTTTCGCGGCCAGAAGAAATTCGTAATGAGTGGCTTCAGTTAACAACAGCCGAGTAAAAGATTTGTGGCGGACGAAAGACTATAGACAAACTAGTCACACACGTCAATGAAGGCCTTGATACTCGCATTCATATGAAAGACACAAACCTCAACCACGGTGCTAGATCACAGGGTAAGTCTCTCAGTGGAGAAATTAGCACTCCAAACTCACCCGCAGAGCTTCAACTTCCACCGTGATGGAGTTGACAATGTTGCGCGTCTCTGTGAGATCCAGTCTCATAATACCAAGCTCCTCGCGGATCTCCGAAGTGAGTTTCTGTTGTGCCTCAGCATGCGCCTCGAGGAGGGTCTGAATCCTCTGATGAAGCATCACCAGAGCCATCGCCACGTTGTAGACAGACGGAGGTGAGGAAGAGGTGGGAGGAGAAAGCTGCAGACCACCACTGCCACTACTTCCTGCTAGTCCCATTCCCATCGTCGACGGCCCGTTTGTTGCAGCAGCGGCGGCACCGTTGCCCCCTGAGTGGATGGAGGCGTTACCCGAGGAGATGACAAGAGGGTTGCCGAGACTTCCCCTCTGTAAACCGAAAAGAGCGGCGCCGGAGCCCGCGCTGCCCCCACAGAGGACGTCGACTACATCGAAGACTTTGGAGATGGTGGTGTTGGCAGCAGATGGTTCTTTCGCGTGCTGGCCAGACGACTGCGGTGGAGGAGGATGGGGAGGCGGGGAGGAAGAGGAACCGACCGCTCCACTCTTCTCGCTACCCGCTCCAGAGGTAGCCCCCGACTCACCCATCTGATGTTGATGATGAGACCGTTGATGCTGCTGTTGTTGTTGTTGTTGTGAGAGGCGAGAGGAGACGGAGCCTGTGTGACTCTTCTTCGTGCCACTGGCGTTCATCTCCTAAAATGGCAAATAATACAATGGAACAATTTACCCATCAAACGTGCTGTTATCACGCTCTTTGAGAAAAACCAAAAGCATAGAAACAACAGCTAATGGCTACGAGATTGTGTGCAGGTACCACTTCCTCTCCTGAAACCGCATCAACGCGTAATGACAAATGTGCCTTAAGGCGTGTCGAAACAAGAACCAGCTGAGAATGTATGCGCTTTCTGATTGATGATGAAAAGCATGCCAACAATGACGAAACCCTGCAATTTCGACAACGTGTCCAAAAACCGGTAGAATGAACATACCCTTCTTGTCGCGTGACATCGACAGAGTGGCCGGGTTATAAAGTAAATGGTGGGAGAAGGCGTGGAAACGTAAACATCAGGGTTATTTATTCATGACCGCTGTTCGCGGCCTAAAAACACGTTGATACATGAATTCGGAATAACAAGGGAAGGATATAAAAATCCCATTAAAGCTACTAATTCCGAGGATTTTTTTAACGGACCCAAATAAGTTGAGGATTTGACCCACTTAGGACACAAATGCTAAAAATAGAAGCAAAAAGCGTGACCTTTCATTTTATAGTACAAGTAAAATATCAAAATCGGCCCATATCTTCAAAGCACCAAGATAATGGGGAAGCAGATTAGCTGGACACAAAGAACTGAAATTCACTGCGAGAACTCCTTCAGTGGTGCAATAAAGGCGACAAAACTTTGCTTTTAAACCAGTATCATAAATTTGCAAGGCGTCTAAACAGAGTTCCAGTGAGTGGGTGACTGCCAGGACATTTCTTCGAACATCACGACATTTGAGTAAACACAAGGCCGAGAAGTGTATGGCAATGTGAAGGACATAACTGTGAGCCTTGTTATGGGGCGGTTGACTGAAAACCAAGATAAAACGACTACTTTCTGCAAATTAATGAGATTGTGATTCAAAACAGGCAAATCCGGTATCCCTACTACTGTTCTCATGGCGCAAATCACATACAAATCGATCTTAGGGAAAAAGGCAAAAGTATGGGTAACCTACATAGGTAAGGGAATACGTAATTGGAACCGCATGAGTCCACAGAAAGTAGCGTTACTTCTAGCAAAAAGAAACACAAAGGAAACAGTTAACAACCAAGGACGTAACCAGGAGCTCACCCAATGTGGGGGATGGTCGGTGCCACTGCTGCCCCGTCTATTGGATTTCTTCCATTTGGAAGACGTGGATGCACCGGCGCTAAGGAAAAGAGGGTACGTTTAGCTACCTTTATTCAAATATGCCATAAGTCCTAGTTACAAAAAGGCTAACAAGTACCTATTCAATTCCTTTGCTCAAGGGACTTATGGTCGATGTAATCCCGTCAATTCTGCGTACGCTCTACTAGCAGCGAAACCACTTCCACCCTTTCCATCTACTGTCCAGTGATGCAAGCTGAGCTGTTCCGATTCTTCCAAACCCAGATGGCGGAAAACGGAGCTGTACCATGAAGTCACTTATTCTTGATGCTTACACCCAGCAGCCATCCTCCTTAGTTCTAATCCTCCGATTCAATTAACAGATGAGTACAGGAATTTTTACGCCGAGGTTCTTTCAACTCCAGTAAATCTTTAACTTCCTGCTTAACACGTCCAAGGACACGAATTCCGTAAACTGCCAAGGGTCCCAATAAACCCATCATCTTGGCCCAGAATTGTAGTTGATTCAAATAAGAAAAGTGAAGAAACATTAAGTTGGAAAAAATGTTTAACCGGGAGTTTTTCCACTGGAATGAAAACCGTGGACTGCACGAATAGCCATTAATACTGCATAAAAAAAAACATTTGGTACATGAAGGTAGGTTAGCTTTGATTAAATGAAGAATACGTACTTCGGGCTCATTGCCCAAGCATTCAGTGTGGAGGGGACCTTCTTGGGTTTCGAGGAGGTATCGTCTGTTGGAGAAAAAAGCAAAAAGTACAATGCACACTCACGTGGACAGGTGGAAGATCATGCTAGTTGGCAGGAATACATAAAATTATGCGAATGAGCGATTTGTCCTGTGGAAAAAAACTTGACGTGATCAAGGCTTTACTGATAGGTAAATGCCAGGTAAATGGCAGTGCCGATGACACGAACAAGGAGAACCTTGAAGGCCTAGAACACTAATCTCATGCCCAATCTGAAAGGCCTCCTTCAGTGATGAATGAGAGAGCGGTAAAGATCAAAGGAAGAAGTTTTGCTACTTCAAACAGCAACACAGCGGAGGAGGAGGAGGAGGAGGAGACCAGTTGTGATAATCGCAATGACGGAAAATGGAGGGAGGTAATAAAAGAAAACAGATGCAGCCCATCATTGATACATACCTTAATTCACAACGATGCGAGGGTTATTCTGCACTCATTCTCCATATGGTAAAATTACGGTGAGTCCACGTCAATTAAACGTGCTACACTGTTAGTTGATAACTGAAAGGTTGACATATCAGGCTTGATAGCATAAACAGGGACAAAGTGGAGGATTCGTAGAAGACAAATCTCATTCCCATTTTATCAAATCGTACAAATGAACACATTATTGGAGGCTAAAAAAGGCAGGAAACGACAAAAGCGACTACCCGGGGTTGATGGCTAGTACAAAAGAGGAAAGGGCCCAATTCTGACAACCACTACGATGAGGAAAAGGACAGAAAAGTGATAGGAAAGTGTAAGGATCTTTGAACATCACCTAGAAGGAGAGAAGGATGGCGCATGATTTCAACAGCAGCTTCGAAATTGGGAATAACATTTTAAACACTTTAATTTGCAACACATCGAAGGAGACCACTTTGAGTGATCGCGTTGTTGTAAACTACAAAGGTATTGATAAAGAAGATCGAGAGCGAATAAAAACTTCAGCTCACTGGGAGGCGAGGGATATTTCACATTTACTTAAGAATCGGGGATGACATTCCCAAATATCCCGCACAAGCAGTGTGAAGGAGGCCAGTTATGAAATTACCCTGTCCTAATCGTTAGTCATGGATGGCGGAAAAACTTACTGCTGCAAAATATAGTCTTCAAGAATATAAACAAGGATAGACGGAAAAAATGAATAAACTATAGAAGAAAAGTTGCAACGTTCATAACTCAGGAAAGTGAGAAGCAGTTTTCAAGCCAAATAGAAGGATGAGAAACGGCCACTCAAACCGAAGGCATAACGGCTACAGCAGTTGGAGTGACAAAAAGCAATGTAGCAGACAGAGGACAAACGACAAAAACTTACTGAGAGTGGTAAATGCGGTTGTCGTGCGGAGGTGCTCCTCGCTGGCGGACTTCTTAAGGGTCGGACGGGAAGACGCGTGGGGTACCTCGGATTTCCGACCAAAAGGCTTTGTGAAGAGCCTTCAAGGCAAGGCAAATCAAAGGTAGAAGTGTGGACTGGGAATCACACGACCACTTCCTCTCTCCGACCGGTTCGTAGCTTGTGATATTATCGAGAGTTCTCTACTCCGGCCAGTCAGGAAATGAGACCCATGGGCATGCAAAGTAGCCCCCAGTCTACTACACACCTGTGCTTGGCAGGGTCGGTGGAAATGTGTGGATTCCTGTCCACAAGACAGAGTGATGCCAAATCACACGTGTGTGGATAAGAGGCCGGTGTGCCTGTGACTACATTTGGCAATAGAGTTGTACACTGAAAAAGTTCAAGGGCCCAGCTTATTTGTTTCAACGTCACCTTTATTCAACCTGATTAATTAGCCACTGGAAGGCGGTTAATCAAGCCTACGCACCATTTACTGGCACAACATTGTAGCAGGGACAAAGCTCACAAATGGACAGGATTACCTACCAACGCAGTAGATACCCGTAAACAAGAATAAAATCAAACCTCAGTAACTAGTTTATTTTGGACGGGACAAATCAGTTTATAATGAACATAGCCCCGGTAAAGTACCGCATTCAAAATAAAGGCTTAGACTAGCTCACCATTACATGATGGGAATAGTCACCAATTACTTGACCGCTTCACCAAACCCATAAGGTAGATAACTACTCTTGAAACGTGAAGCCTTCCCGATCTAGAAAAATTCGCCATAACATCTTTGTTCTTGTATGATGAGCAATTTCAAAAGACCCAACTACGACGATGATAGCGGTGACCAACGAAAATGGCACTATAAATGATATTTGTCAAATTTAACACTATATATGCCAGTTCAGGCAAACACCTGGCAGGTTTTACGCTACCGGATGTTGTCTATGCCTCCAGCCCCCAAGGCTTCAGCACAAAGCTGCCCAAGTAGACGCGGCTGCTAAGAGTGCATAAAAAGAGGGAAAGAAGACCTTGATGAAGCGAATGTTGGTATACCAAACGAATGACAAAAGAGCTCCTCTCAAACGCAGAGCGTGATAAGCCAATCCGATTGCTATCAAATTGAAGCTATCTTCGTTCCTGTAACACAGGAGCACAGTAGAACGCAAAACGGACCCCACCTAGTCGGAAAGCATTTACTTTTCCGGCCTCCCAGTTCTTTGACACGGACACTACATCGGTACTAGATGCAGCATGGATTAAGCATACCCGATCATGAAAGACAGAAGTGGAAGAGCCTTACTCGAAGCCATGCTTAAAAGCGCGTCGAGCAGAGATGAGGGGCTTCTTGGCGGAAGAAGAACGGTGTTTCGACGCTTGACTCGTTGTCGTCGATGAGGACTGCGGCTGTTGAGGCGGTCCAGAGTCATCAAGGAAGAAATGGGTGGGTAAGAACTGATCCGAGCACCCACTAACAGGGCGGTTGCCGGGAACACCCAGAGAGGAGGAGGAGGGATGCATTGGCGTGATGCGCCTCGCAGTCATGGCGGCGATGGTCGACTCTAAGGTCGCAGTCGGTGGTTGTAACACCGGCAGGGTGTGCGACCTCAACGGTTTAGAAGAGGGAGGAGGCGAAGATGCTTCCACCTTGGTGCTGTTGTCTGTGGGAGAACTAGAGCCCGGTTTTGAAGGAAGAGTGGAAGAGGGGAGATGCTCTTGCCGCCTTTTCGCCTCTTGCTGCTGATGACGATGATCTGGCATGGATTGTGGATCTCCCATTGGGGTGAGAGCAGTCGCAGGAGTCAGGGGGACTGAAGTATCTGAGGCCGATAGAAGATAATCGATTTGCCACCTTTATTTATCTAGGTCACCGACCTATCTACTGATAAATTATGCACTCAAAACGTCGCATTAAACTAAAAAGACCCGAAAGCAAGAATTTTCGCATCGCATAATGTCTCTATTAGAAAGTCGTAGAGGAAAGTTCCTCTGAGAAAATGCGGGCACACAGGTGATAAAAAACTGCCTTCTTTGTTTTACTGCAGGATTAAATGTTATAGTACACTTTTAAACAGCCACAACCGTTTAATGGCCTCAGGAAGGGTAGAGGGGAAAAGATGTGTGAGGAAAATTTAACTCATACTTCCCGCAGTTATGAACAATAAGACACTTGGTGCAGAGGCGCGTTGCTAGGCTTTACTCGCTCGTATGTTCTAACATCGCTATGGGAGTTTGTATGCAAATTTTCAAGGGAATAGATTAAACACGTGTAGCTAAGGGCGAGATTTCCACGCCACTGTGAAAGCCACATTGCTTTACTACAAAGTGCGCTACAATGGCAATCATGAGTTGTTGTAGGTTAGTTCTCACGCCACAAAAAAGAGCTCATAACGCAATTTGGGGTGCGTTGAATAAGCATGAAATTCAAATATGAAGAGCCGCTTAAAGTACTGCTGGATGAGTACCATGGTTTACTACCAGGATCCGACTACACAACGATCCCTCAATATGCTGCTTTTAGTCAAATGTTTTTACGTAAGGGGATTGGTACATGTAACACCTGTGCTGCAGAACGCCATCCTACCCCTACTATTACATCCGGAATGAGTTTCTCCCTAGAGTTGTTTGCTTAACGATAACATGGTGTTTAGAGGGCTTATCCACCACTAATGAATTTTTTGGAGGACTTGCGACTACCGAAGCAGAAGACAACGCTGAAAACAATAAGGGACTATATGGTACATTAGCACGCTTTAAAATTTTATGCAACTATATAAGCTTTTCCAGTCACGTGACATGGCTACATTTACGTCATCTAAACTAGCAGTCTTCCAATACCTTTACACCTTGATAAGGCCCCCCTCCCAGGACCAGAAAACTTATAACGCCTTCAGAGATAAACTTTAAGAGGTGTAAGAGTATGGTGCGCAAAGTTAATCAACAGACCTGTATCCTCGACGGTCGTAAGGGTGGAGGATCGCTTGGAGGACTTAGTGGGGCGAGAGGGCGTAGTGGTGGCGGTGACGGAGGCGGCAGAGGAGGATGAGAGGACCTTGTTGGCTCGCCAATCGGTTTTGTTCGTATGCTGGCCCTCCAGATGAGATATGACCAGACGTTTCTCCGAGCGAAGCGCTTCTAGCTCGGCCTGGCGTTGATTTAACTCAGCTTTGCGCCGCTTGTATATTCGCTTAATCTCACCCACCGACAATCCGCCTTCTTCGCCTCCACCTCCCAACGCAACGTCATCGCCAGCAGGCACCAGCATCTGCTCCAGGAACCAATCGTTGAGCTCTGTTTACACAAAAAAAGGTTGGAAATGAGCGGTGCAAGAAAAGCCGATTTTGCGCAGAGTTGAAAAGCAGTGTTCACAAAATGAAGATAGATAGGTAACTCGAGATGCCGGAATGGACGAAACCGATACCAATTGGATGGGCGGTGAAACTGAATAATTCGTAATTTAAAGAGCAAATGGATGGCAAACGAGAATAAGTGTTTAGAGGTTGATCAATCGGGATAGCAGGTAATATAAGGTTGGTTATGAAACTTGACTGACTGTATAAAACTAAAGTTCCATGTCAATAATAAGTTGAAAAACCCTACAAAAAATAAGAAATTGATAAACTTGCAGCGCTTAGAAGTAGAACCAACATTATTGGGACAGGTTTGCACACAGGTAGTGAAAAAACAGAAGTACACAAGGTTGCTATTCGAAATCAACCACACCAATGCCCGGTTGTGTATTTTAACAGATTAGGCGTCGAATTATTGAGACAAACAGTTTTGAAAAATTACTGCGCCCGCAAGAACGGTAGGTATCATTACGACTGACTGTAGGAGTACCTTTTATAAGTGTAACTATTGCTTGCTTTTGAATCCACGAACTCGGGGACACCATGAACCAGCGGGAGAACGCTGTTAGCATAGTGTAGAAGTCGACAGGTTAGGAACATACTACTTGGGACAAGGCATGATTCATTAACCTCACCTTAGGAATCAACCGTTAGATAAACCTTTAAATGGACCAAAAATCTAGGGTTCAAACCAACAGAAATTAGCATGATGAAGGATGGAAGCTGTCGGGACTAGCCTTGAAACCATTTTTTAAAGAACGGAAGCCCCTTTTCACGAGGCAAGGCGATGTAACGACCACCAGCATAAAAGTCTGCTCAACGGTTTGACCAACATCACCAGCTCTTCTATGACGGATGCAATCGATGGAAGCGCGCTAGGCGTCACGGGATTTCCTTCGCTATCGGTAAATCTACGCAGAATAAAACAGTGCTTTGACAGCTATTTCAGGGTAAAAACTGCTGTCTCCACGTCTTTTACAGGATTGAGAGGATCAGGGAAAAAAACGGCCCAGCTCCGTCTCAGGGAGTTGCGCCTCCAAATTCCCTGTTACCCTGGCTGGAATTTGATCTATAGGATTGTGGTCTAAGAATGCAAAATCTAACTTTGTCTTCGATTTAGGCGAAGATGGACTGGCGAATCTGAAGACCAGAAATCAGTTTGCAACAAGGTTATTAAAGCCAAAACGGAAGTGTGCAATGCTGCTTCTACCCCCCCAAAAAAGAGCGGACAATTTAACTAAATGGGAAATATGCTTTTGGAATAAACCAAGCACAAGAAAAAAGAATCGCATGATCGTTTACTGTCAACGTCGCCAGCGCACCCACAGAAATGCAACTGTAGGGCGAGGAAACCTTCATAACGCTTTTCCCCAAAAACCAAATTGCGTGTTGTTTAATTAAAGTTGCATTTTGGGTTCAAAAGAAGCGTCATTCGCAACACGATACGATACAATTCAGCGGCCAGAATTGACACGAGCAAAGTGGTTCGGACTCACGCAAAAAGCCGATGCTTCGGCAGGATAGGTATACGTAGGGAAGGATTTTCACTAAGCAACTTGTAGCCAAATTTTGTTGTATTTATGGCTAGAGGAAAATAAAAATGAAATCCTTCACTGGTAAATGCACTACTACCATCCACCTAGAGGGCGTCAGAAAGTATGCTTCCTCAAGGTGTGGGGAAAAACGGGGCTCCAAGTGATTCATGATCGACAAATTGGGTCATATTTTGCTCCAGAGAAGGCAGCGGAAACTAGGCGCGAGCTTTAAAGGTACAAGGCGCGCTTGCATTTGATTTATGACTCAGGAAGGCCTGCATCCTGGCTACTTCGAATAACTTTTGGAAGGGAAGTTGGGATTTTACGAGACTGAAAGTCTCTAGGCCAAGGAACTCGCCTCATAGTAGTAAAAGCGCAAAACAAATGACGACGAATCGAAGTCTTTAGAGTCATTCTACCTCCAAAGGGAAAAGCCGATAGGAGCCGATTACAAATCTTGGATATCCAACTCTTTACTATTTGGCTATGCCATGATAGATAATTTAATATTTTCATTTTATTGTACATCTGTTCATGGCTCCATCAAAGTCAGCTCATATGGGCGCTGTGAATGCATGATTCACAAGTCCACATCACCTTTGTGAAAAAGTAAAAAAAAAGATTTTCTTCCCAACTGGCAGGTCAAATGACGTTTTGGAGTGAGAAAATGAGTGATTGTGAATCAAAAAACGTTAGCATAGACGATGGCGTCACTTTGTATGAGAGAAGTCGATACCCAAGTCTGCCCAAAAATGAGAAAGCTCAGCAAAATGGAAAAGTGGCTAGCAAGTCCACGGCGCTATTAAAGTGTTAATTCCCCTTCTCTCAAAAAAATCAACAAGTGTTGAATTCATGCATTGAATTCATTCAATCTAAGGTAAGCAGTTCCATTGACCCTCCTAGGTTCAAGGTCGCAAAGGCAAATCGGTCGACATAGCCCAGGCCTTCTGGTGCTCTAGTAAGACACAGGTTGTCATTTTCCTGTCCGTTCGACTTCTGCTCAAAAACCGCAAGGAATGCAATGCCCATTCTTAGGTCAAGATTATCATGCTACATATACTTTGCCGTTTGACACCTAACCCAGCTATTAGTGACGCATGATTCGGTGCAACCAGCTATCGTCAACAGCCGGTGAACCCACGCGTAAACCATAAGTGAAGCTAAATTCGAGCTGTATGTGAAGACGCAAGTTGTTTTGATCAATCACACATAAGGCGTGATTATGCACTCTCTAATTCTCGATACAAAGAGGTTATCATCTAGCTAAAACTGGCAATGGCTTAGGTGTTCAGACACAGCTGCTCGAGTGACAGTTAAATCGCTATAAAATTACGTACACAAAACCAATGACAAAAGCAATAAACCTGGGAATGAATTGGGCACTTCTTTTGCGTGATGCCAAGGTAACTAAGTGTAAACTGTGACCTTTCACTCCCCCCCTTCTGTCTACGTGCATGCGCCGCAATGACCCTGAACTTTTGCGTCTCAGATGCAGCACTGACATACCAGACATACTAAAGTTGTCGGCTGGGGCGAAGTAAACAACTTGACCATTTTTTCGTTTGACAGCTATTATTTCCTATGAACACAACAGGCCGCGTGATTCTGAAATGTTGAAAAGCAATGGTTACGTGACGTAGTACTTGTCATGATGGCAAGTTTAAAATGAAAGCTTTATATTTGCCTTATTGCTCAAGAACTTCCATCCAAAAGACACATTATGAACACCGATTTAACAGTAAGCACCATCAACCTCCGACACTGTGGAAAGTGAGCCAAGTGATTTGGAAGGGATCGTTTGATGGTAGAGACAAAGAAATAGTCCCACACTAAATAGGTGGACTCGGGTTAGCTAAACGAAAAGGTTCATGGAAAGAAGAGAAACATGTGGTCATCTTCTTCTTAATTCGGTCGTTTGATTAATTGAAATGTAAGAAATGATGAAAGAAGACTTCTTATTTTAGACTAAACAATCACAAACACGCCTGAAGGTCTCTGAAAAGTTGATGTGTTAACGAAGTATAAGGAGATAATAATGTTTTTAGACCGGAAGTAGTGGTATGAGGAAGCGAGGTAAGGAAAAAGAAAAAGTCGTATTGGAACGGCAAAAAATAAGATACCGAAGATAGAATCAAAACGATCATTATACTTCTTTTCCCGTGGAGCATCCGGGATGATTAATCGGGTCAAGTTACGTGTTGCAAACACTTCAAATGCAAAGTATAGTAAAGTTGAGTCCATTATCTACAGTTGGCTTAGCTAGACAGATAACACATAAGACTTGACACTGATGCACAACGTCTAATAGACTCACAGGAGGAGAGCTTTTGTTCCCATTGTCTATGAGCTTCTCAACAATTTGGTGCTTTAATGAAGATGGAACCAAATGATAAAAATAAGGTACGAAATAAGCAGTTGGATCCGCGATATAAGTGGGGCAATTGTTACAGAGCTCGCGTTGTAGACCACCCCAATACTGGATGAATGGAAGCTATCTAACAATGTAACTTCAAATTGAAGGATTTAAAAGCGGAGCCTACTAAAGCATCACATCGAAAATGGATGGGTCATTTCCGTTCCCTCGCATGAACACGTCCAGCCAGCTGACGGATTAGCGATTGGAAATGCCAAAAACATCTGAAGGTAAAAAACAGTATGGTCGCACAAACTGTGAACTATGGCATCAACGCCATAATTCAGATGACCGTAATAAGGCTCCTCCTCAGTACGAGCCGTTCAAAAAGCTGATGAAATAAAACCTATATATGTTTCAACTTCCATCGTGATATATATTGACGGGTTCTTTCCACTTCCCGACCTGAGACCTTGCAAGGAATCCAATGGCCTGGGGAATGAGCCCAACTCGCGGGTGTTCCAGGAATGGGACACACCAAAATGATCACCTGAAATGACTCACTGCAAACATGCATGAAACTGAAATAAGGGAGTCAACAATACTTTTTAAACGACAAACCGATGGCTAAGAATAAAATGAGATAGGCGCAATGAAACAGCACACTGAGGTTATTAAAAATTCCGTCTTTAGAAAGCTCTTAATGCACGGGATGAGTAGTAATATCGCCATATTGTCAGTTAAATCCAAAATTATGCAGGCCAAAAGTTGCCGGGCATTTGATTCGTCATCAAACGACACAAAAATACAAATATTGATAAAGGTGAACCAACCAGATTTGCAGGACTCAACATTCCGAATATCGGCTTCCAATCGTTGTTCCTCCTTCCTCAAGCGTCCAATCTGTACTTCGTCCTTCACCACGGAAGCCTTTGTGGGAGCAAGCGCGGGTGGCACGTCCGTCCCCGATTCCTCCACCGTTACTTCCGCCTCCGCCGTCTTCGAGTCCTCTGACGCAGTTCTCTCGGTACCTCCGACATCGGAAGTAGGAGGAGGCGGAGCAGGTTGAGACGATTGAGCGGAGGACTCCGCAGCCAACTGCACCATGGACAACCAGTGTTCATCCCGAGCAGTACAATCCGCCGTCATGATCAGCATTTGAGCGGGCAGAGAAGCGGTAGAGGGGCGAAATCGTCGACGCGATTTTTTCCGTATCGGTGAGAAGAGACGTTCAAGACCCGAGCGCACGGTGGAGGAGATGCCACGCGATGCACGGTGATTTAGGTTGTATTCGAAGGCGAGACCGAGGCCCATTGGGTCGCCAACAGTAGCGGCAACAGTAGGAAGACGGGAGAAAATACCAAAAGGGGGATCGTTAACGAGCGCCTTAACAAACATAGGGTCGGGTGGAGTCATCCCCGCAAAAAGAACAGAGAGCAGGTGGCGCACGAAATCGGAGGAGGATGTTGTGGCGGCGGTAGCGGCAGCAGCAGAGAAGGCGAGCTCGTGACTACTAAGGGGTACATTGGAGTCGCCGATGGAGGAAAGATTTTCCCCATAGATGTCCACATCGACATTGGGGTTCGAGGTGCGCCTTACCAGCCCGGCCACACCTCCATCGGATAGACTGCGCTGGTGCCTTAACACCCCTGCCTTCATGACTGAAGATGTGTCGTCAGTACGAAGGCGGCGATGACGCCACGCGGAGGTTGCGAAGGCGCGATTAACTGACGCACCAATTAGCAGCGAGAAATTCGCTGAGCTGAATTTTTATTGGCTCTTGAGGTTACGCGTACACGCGCATCGCTCAACGCGAATCAGCGATTTTTAGTCGCGAAAGGGTTGTGCGGCCCAAAGGCTCGAACAAGACCGCCTGGTTCATGGATAAGCTAAGCCGACTTGTCATGGAGACACAACTCCGCCAAGACTGCCAACAAGACGCTGAGCAGCTACGGCTCGTAAAACGATTTCGTACACCCAGTATTGAAGAGTCGGTCTAAAACATTTTAGTTTTATTTAGGGATAAATTTAAAGAATGTTTAACACCAAAACACCAGCCATGTTTGAACGTTCCTTGAATACGCTCACGCACCCGAGAGCCGATGTTCCCAACTTCCCATTCACACGCAATATCGAGAGAATAAACACAAGTTTTAAAGCAACCTCAAAACGTTGGGTATTTAAGATCCAGTAAGGCCAAGTTACTCTAGCCCAAAACCTTGCATAACTACACTGGTAATGCTCGCAAACCTATCGACATAAGGCGCAACAAATGCGCCTTTTGGAAACGCCTAGTAATTCCGCACAAGTAATATTGTAAATGAAATCTACTCATTCATATAAGTAGGCATTAAATTACATTAGTATTTGAAAACCAAAAGGTGGGTGGCACCCAACACTCGAAGGATACGAAAGACCTCTCTAGAAGCGATTGGATGCTAAAATTTTTGCTTAAAATGAAATATTGACGAAGCCGCGGGGTGATTCCTTTGAATTCGTCCAAAATATAGTGTTTTTATGACAATGTTGAGATTAAGATTCAATCCTCTAAAACACTTAAAGCAGACGACGAAGAGTAATTTTAGCCCCTATCCAACCCTTCACAATCCCCTGATATATTAATTTTCGAGAAAACAGGTCACCGTTGCAAAAAAATCCCGACAAGACGACGAGTACGTTCACTTGAGGTTAACCTTCTTAGTGTGGAAGCAGGTAAATCTGTCAAAAACAATTCAAATGGTACAATTTTACTCTAAGGAATTAATGCGTCAGTGAAAATGATAAAACTAAGAACACGGGTGCTTCGTACAAGACCGTCTAGTCAAACATCGTGGCAAACCGCACAACTGCTTAATAGTTTTAAGTAGTAATGCATCACCTGAGGGTTGATTGCCCGACATCTGATCAAAAGTGGAAATTAAAGTTCGAATGCAGCAAAACAACAGAGGCAATAAGTGGGACCAGGACCGAAAGGCGACCACTCACTTGCAGCCAGCTCTCTCTTCCCCACTAGTCGCGTTGTAAGTGCCGCCGGAAAAATTACACAAGGGAGTGCCATTAAAACGAGGAGTGACATTCCCTAATCATCACTACTTCTTAAAATAATCAAGTTGCGCCCAATCGAGAAGGGCTGGAAAGTCCTGAATTAGTTGTAAAAATGGCGGCCGATTTTCCAAGTAAATAGAAGACAAGAGTGTCGTAACATTATCAGGTTAATATTGCCTATACGTTAGTGCTAATTCAAGATAACTGACCGAAAAGCTGAAGTATTTGTTGATATCAGCTAAAATAATTAATGAAAAACGCTACATCACAGTAAGTGGAAGCCAAACGTAAAGTGAATACTGAAGCGGTGGCACAGCAGTCGTTGCGCCCAACCGTTGTTAGGGGTAAAACAGCCTCCTTCGACTTGGATGCTGGAAAAAGCACAAGTAACACTAACGGCTCTTCGCTGAAATCTGAAAATAAAAAACCAGACGATATCTTAGTAAGGCAAACACCGTAGGTACTTTCATCTGTCCTTCGTTCTCTAGAGCAGAAACCTGAAGGTCCGTTAGCAGGACAGGAGCTCTGACAAAGTTCACGTGGTGAATAGCTACCACCCTGTTAAGGAACTGAAACAGGCGTGCTAAATACGACAGAAAGCGGGAATGGTGCATGTATCCGAAAATGCCGGGTCAAAAGGAATGCAGGTGGGGAGTTGGGTTAATTTATGCCACGCACTTTACACCGACGTATCTGGCGTTTGGAAGATGCAGAAAAAAAACGTCTAACAGCACCAGCCTACCGAATAAAAATGCTTTTTTGAATACGGGATCGTTCTCAGCGCATTACCCGATTTCTGGAAATTGCTGTGATGAAGTCATTCTGAGGTCGGAGGTTTGATTTACCAATAAATCACTACAGGTGGTGCAAAGATAAGGCACAACTAGGAAATAGTACGAATGACGGTAGTAAGTTTTTTTTTTCAGCTACTGCGGAAACGATTGTGACCTTTGAACGCCGTCGAGAGTATAAATAGATTTTTCAAACTATGGTGGTCCTGACTGCGTATTTACAACTGACAAATGACACAACTGGTAAGACTTGGTGCGTAGAGACTGAGAAGAATTCAGTAAAATGAAGTGCGCATGAACACAAGCTCTCCTCTTTTAAGTCGGGAAAGGTACTTGCCTGCGTGGTCGAAGAAGTACCATCCTGTTCAAGGACTTCTTCACGCAGCCCCGCGTGGAAAGTGGAGACTCTGAAAGGAGGAAGGAGGGATGAAGAACACTTTAGTGTACTTCTACGCGGACGGCTAGAGAGAGCAGTGAGGCTCGTAGAAAAAGTCCAGAAGATATAAGTACGTGACTGAGCGCACGTACCTGTGTGTATACGGATCTGATCAGTTTAATTTTGCGCCAGGCAATCAGATGGCTGACGGTGTGGTAGCAGTTAAACGCGAAATCGGTCACATGGCCATCAATCGCGAGTTCATAAATACGCCTGGGGTGTGATAACTTAAGGTTATTAACAATGAGATTTACAACTGTCCTAAGAATCCGGTGCTGAACGGTGCGTCGGCAGGCCTACATTCCAAACTCACCTTTGATAATTTAAGGATGGCTTTTGCAAAACAATGGGATAATTAGTCAAGGTTTGTGCCGCTCTTTCTCGAACGTGAGCATTTGCTGGGGAATCACTGCAAATCGGACCGATAACCAGAAGCATACACCAGTATTGTCGAAAAAACCTGCCGCCATTATGCAGGTACACCCACTTACATGCCTACATTCCAATGCACGTAAAGAAGTGGCATTGCAATTCGCAGTACGCGCGTACCCTCTGGTTTCCTCTCTTTCTACTCAACGGAGTGGAAGTTTTAAGCATTCTTCTTCTTCTCACATTTCACCCACACCTACCCACCTCTTTTCCCAGCCTCTTTTGGCCTTTGACACCTTCACTACCAGCGTCACATACGTGTATGACGCACTGGTTTTTCGCTTACGTCAACTTGGCAGAGTTACAGAGATGTGACAATGCCTTCTTTATTCACTTATGGCTACAACTCACTGTACTGAAACGTGTAATACGCTCCCAGTCTGTGTCCGTTTTTGAGTAGCACTTGAAGGAGTTGAAGTATTTAATGGCAGCTCACGTCACACTAGAGCACTAAGGCATCTAGGCTACAGCGTTGGATTTTCATCTGAGATCCTGTCAGTAAGTGTAGGTGATTAAATTGTTGACACTCGGTGCGGTCATTCGCCCATCGAGTGCACAACTGAAAACACCATCCTATCACTGACAGCTCAAATACAAATACAAGCACACTACCTCATCCTCCTCATCAAACTCTCGAGCCGCGTCATATACAGAAGTGTAAACAAACCAAGGGTTTAAAAAGTTGTCAGCCCCCATGTTTACGCGACGATGCAAGCACCTAGCGGCGGCGTCAGCGTGAGAAGTGATGTATGCGGCCGATGCGTAAATTTACACCAGCATTCAATATCTCTAATAGACCGATCTCTTTCACTAACGCATTTAGGTACAGAGGCTGTTTAATTTGTGAGGTTTTGGTCTCCTTCTTGGTGGCATGACTTCCTGTCTATGCCTGTAGTCTTGGAACGATTCTATGCGCTAATCACAAATCTGTCATGATGCATGCCAGTAATCGTCAAACGAGCCAAGTCATGCAGACACTGAAACCATAAGAAATATAGGCAAACTGTGTATTTAAAAAATTGGCAACTTTGAAAGCTCATCACTCCACCTTGATTTACCGGTGACATCATCACATAGGAAAAATAAACACCTTCGCACCAGAAGTAACAGTCATCACCTACTTCTCCTTGGCAGCGTGCAACAACAACATTTAAAAGGCAGAGAAAAAGATTTCATGTGATTTTTTTCATTCTTGATGGGGTAAAACGAGAATATCTTCACAAGTGATAACGGCGAGAGACTTTAGCATTTCCTTTTACTGCAAAACTACAAGCATGCTTGATAACCCGAGGGAAAGTGCGTGGAGATGGCGATTTCCACCCACAAAATAAGTGATAAAAATCACAAAAGTCCTGCTCGTCTCAGTTTTCACTACGCCACTGATTGTCGTGGGAAAGGGGATAGTGAGTAGACATGCTGAAGGCGTGGAGAAAACTCCCCAAGCATAGCAATGAGTTTACACGCTTCACACAAAGAGGAGGCTCTCATACCAAAAGCCGCGATGTGTATTTTTGGAACTCGAAGCCCAACAAATTTGTTCTTGACCGTTCCATGACTGGTAGAGAAGGTTGTCAAAGGTAGACGTAAACCAAACCCACGATCAGATCAGCATGAAACAGACTAACAAACAATAAACGCACACAAACACGTCCACCAACATTGCATGGCTACGGACCTACTGGGGGTCGCATACACGCACAAACACACACATGAAGCATAGTCCTTTGAGGATGAGGCGTTGCGCCCTTTGGGAGTGAGTGCTGGGCAATGAGTAGGCCATTTGGGGACAACCAATACCATGTTCGTTCATGTGACTTTGGTCCACTAGTCAGTAAAAAATCCAACTACATAGCGGGCTTTTACAGCATAGAAGAAAGGCCAACAA
The DNA here is from genome assembly GCF_000524195.1 of Echinococcus granulosus. Classification (NCBI taxonomy): domain Eukaryota; kingdom Metazoa; phylum Platyhelminthes; class Cestoda; order Cyclophyllidea; family Taeniidae; genus Echinococcus; species Echinococcus granulosus. The sequence continues at coordinate 751,333 of NW_020170396.1, forward strand.
ATTGATGGACTTTAAAGACCTCTTTTCATCTATGCATGTATACGGGTGGGACACATTGGCATGGATTCACACCGGTTGATGTAAATGTAGGCGATTTACCGTTTTATTTACCTTAAACAAGGCCATAACTGATTCGGTTCATTTGAAAGTGTCAATAGTAGTACATGATTCTCTATTAACAAAAAGTAGAGGACCTTCATAAAGGCGATGCATCCACCACCATTTGCTGATTCATCACCAGCAGCAAATTATTTATCTGAACTACTTCTAGGAAGTACCTCCTGCTGCCGCACACCGCATCCTCGCCAAATGCTACTGAGTAAATGTTACAAGAAGATTCTGCCGCTTTGGAAATAGGTTAACTCCGGCTCGCAAAGCAGACAGCTCCAAATTACATCTACCAAGGTCCACTGACATTTTGTATATGGGGGTTCAAAATAAGAGGTAGGTATCAGTACCGTACCGATTGAGGTACGTCTACCTGTGCATGCATAGCAACATTTAGATGGATTAATTTGTAGAAAGAGGTGAGAGATATCTATAATGATCTATGCAAGTGAATAAAACAATATTGAGGTGCTCCGCTTTCCAGATTCGCACTTTGTTGATTGGAGAGGCTAGTCGTGATTCCAAGGGATTTAAGTGCAATTTAAGTGGAAAAGTACACTCATTCCCTGGAAAAAGGAGCAAAACAACCGACGATTCTTGAAAAGATTACACCTAGAAGAGAGACCTTTTTGCGTCAGCCCATTCACCAAAAAGATTAAGATGTAGTACGGCAGTTAAGGCAAGTCGTGTGAAACAACTGATTAAATGCAAGTAGACGACAGAATAAGAGTACACGAGTACCAAGAAAAGAGGAGGGGAGAAAGAGTATGAATTGCGATATTATGATAAAGTCAAACGCCAGGATGGATGTTTCGATGGTAATGGTACCGCTGCTGCTATCTTTATACCAGTCCAGCGTAATGCGTGTTAGCGTGCGTGGACTCTGCACCAATTTGGCACGAAGCCAATGGAGGTGAAATTAATTCACATAATACATGGAGGGGGGGGGGACGATCTCACAGACAGACCAGTCCCGCCAGTGCAGAGGCGAACAGAAGCCTCACCTCATCAAGAGTAGGGGGTGGGGAAGTGCCTGCGATCTATCGCTCTCGCATACACCAAGACGTGCGTAGATGACGTGAACTGACAATACAGACAAAAGTACAAGTTGAGGGCATTCAGTCGGTCCCTCGAAAAAAAAACCACCAGAGGGAATAAGGGAATATTCCGGAGGGAGAGAGACCTACCACATAACATCATGAGACCGGAAACAGCTGAAGATGGTGGTGGCGGGTAGAACAAGATAAAACGACTATTCACCTCACTCACACATGTGCCTTTACGATGCCCAAAGAAGTGACCTTGATTTGACCCGTATGTCGTATATATGTGTGATTGTGAATGTGTGCACGAGCATGACTTCTGGCTCAGCACACACATTTACGCAAAGGTACAAGTACTGATGAGGCCAGATGTGAAATGGTTGTCAGAAAGAATACTGTGAGATTAACGAACCTTCGCACACTTGCCCTCGACTTGGAATTCTGAAGGAACAACCGACGGGATTAACGAACAGTCGCAATAATTTCTTTAGTGATGGAGGAAGTAACCAAATTTCTGCAACCTCAGCCCCAATCAACGTTATTTCACCAGTTATTCACCGACCAAGGCAAGTAGGTATTGAGTCTGAAGGAATCAATTCAAGATTCGTGCAAAATTCCCATTTACAACAGCAATTAAGGCTGTGATAAGAAATGAAAAGCGAAATTTGCAAGTGGGGCCGGAAAAAAAGTGCCAAAAGAGACTAGGATGTTTCCTTTTACAACCTTTCCCACGCCTTCCGTTTGCAGATGAGGATGTTAATGTGCATCGCCTGCAAAGCAAGCCTCACACCTTTACCTCGATGTTTTCAGCCAACACTTTTTCGGTTACCGCTAACAAGAGGTCTCCTTCATGCCATTCAGGAATCATTCGTAAGTGTAAAGCTGCTTAACACGGCACCATAATATGTGATGTCAGTGGGATGTTCAATGAATCCCAGTTACTGTGTCTGAGGACCCATTGAGGGATGCTACTTTTGGACACCTCCGAAAGAAGCTCCTCGACACACTTTCGCCAATGATATTTTACGGTCGCTTGAGAAAATCCTCCAGATCTGGTATCAAAATTCATCTTAAGGCATTAACAGTAAAATCGGCAATAAGGAGAGGAAGTTCCAAGTCAAACTTTGGCACCTAGGAATTAAGATACTACTTACAGTTACCGCATGAAAAGTGTTTCTGCATCAAAAAGCATAAGCACCCTTATCGTGTGTCCGATGTTTAAAGAATGGTGGTGTTCCATACACCGATCCGTATGCAAGGAAGCCAGGTTTCACCAACTTAAAAATAACCCCAAAGCACTTCCACTGACGATTCTTCCCACTTTCAGAATGTGCGTTCGTTTAAACTAAGTCTTTTTATGACTTCCAATGTAATGACATCAATCAACACACGAACAGGAATCAGGAGGAGGAAATTCCAGGCAACACTGTATTACCTAAGACCTGGAATCATAATCCCAATTGTCTACTAGCCATTTACCCAGTTTCGTACTCGTCATTAGATGATCAAATAAGTAATTTTCCACTCCCTCTGATTAGAGACGAGCGCGTTATCTTTCATCTCCATCAAATTGGACTGCTCAATCAAATTTGAAGTTATTTTCAAAAGATCCCTCTGAAGCTGACAATAATTATTTTGGCGTGTCGTCAGATGCCATAAAATGCAAACCAGAAATGCCATGAAAAGCAAAACCAAAGCGATTTGGGAAAGGTACTCGCCACGCTACGCATCCGCCATGTACCACGTGAGCAAAGAACGGGATGAGGGCAAGAACAAGTTGGCGAAAATAACCCGAAAGCGCGACTGCTGTCGTTGCCTCTGCTGTCCTAGATTGCATTATTTTTCTTCTTTCTACTTACGAGCACGAGCAACACATCCCATCGCCTTAGAGCAAAATAGCATTACTGATGCAAAAAGGAACATATCCCAACAGGAGGGAATGAGGTTTACGGCAAACAGATCACAGCACTACCTTTGGCCGGGTGACGAAGAGGAGTTCGGAGAGGAGAAGGCGGAGGCCGATTGAGAGGAAGATGACATGTGTGGGAAGCAAGGGCCTCTTAGAGGTCGCCTGTCATCGGACGGATTGTGGGGATAGTGATGGATATGGTATCGGTGGTGGGAAGAGGAACCCGCTTGACGGTAGGTGGGTTGCTGCTCTTCCAAGGCGACGTTTTTGCCTCCGCTTGACATACCTTTAAAGAGGCTTCGGAGAACTGGAATAAAAGATGGACATATGTCAGTGGCACGGGTGTATCAATCAAGCAACGTATTTGCGCAACGGGATAGGTACCAGTTCAGTAAATATGAAATGTTTAATTTTGATTTGAAAGTTTACCCATAATGGGATCAAACAAAGATACGCAAACCTAAGATACGATCGACGATGCATTTTACCCTCTTGATAACAAGTTGTTCATGCGTGTTGACAGCCAAGAAACCGAAAAATTATGAATTTGGAAGGCACCTTATACCGAGAGTTGAAGACATTCAAATATTTTTTGTGGGAAGTCTGGAAATGTGGTTTTGTGTTAAGTATAACGGGTACGATGAGTGATAGGCTGTTTGCAAGCAGCATGCTATCAAAAGAGTGTCTTCAAAGATAATTGTTTGGGTTCGATTGCCTCTTTATTCCCTCATTTCGTTCGCCATATTACAACAGACCTTCGCAATTGATCTTGTCTCACTACGGTTCTAGTGAGAAATGTCAGCAGGACCATCAAACTTACGCTGCTGAAAGGAATCCATCACCAAATCCAGATGACTTCTCACCTCCATACTTTAAGGCAATCTCTTTTTACAGCTGCCCAGATCCGGAACATTTCCAACTTTCTTCATTTTTGATGGTTAAATAACGTCCCAAAGGTGACGAAACAGGTGTTCCATTATCACCAGATCATGTGCAGTTCGAGGTGGAGGAACCGCTTTCTTCTACTACAACTGCTTCCAGATTATCACTGTCCACCACTCTGGTTTCCTGCATGAAGGATGCATTTACTTAGCTGATGTCACCTCTGAGAATAATAATTTAAACCTAAACAATCATTACTCAAAAAACTTTGTTCTTTACCATGCTGCATTTGCATCAAAAGAGAAAGTAGTGCGATTATAGTTTCAATTCATTGTCGCACAAAAAACCGACAGAAAAGTACTACACAAAGGCTAATCACACATTAGAACATGCGGTTAAGATCGTGACATTGGTGCAACTTTACAATATAACAGCCAAGCAGAACGCCAATGATTATCAACTTTTCAACTAAGATTACTAGACATTGCGCAATTAATGAACTTAAACAACGATAACTTTAAGCGTAGGAATGGCAAATAGCCAAAACACTATGTATGCATGTGTAGGACAAAGTGATAAGGAAGAAAAGAGGCGAAAGGGAATGATTTGGATACAGAACCACACAAAAAACACGCTTGTTTCACACTTAGTTGGAATGGCACTTTTAAATTAGGCTCCACGAGATCCCTGTTTTGTAAAATATCAGATAATTGCACATGTGCACATTGGGCTAAAAAAGTACGTCTCAAATACACCGAATGGCACGCTCACTACCAAAGTAATTACGGCCCGAAAGTTTCACCATTCTAGTGTGG
>NW_020170396.1:756189-788515 GCF_000524195.1 Echinococcus granulosus
ATTGGGCTGCCACTGTGCATATGCCAGGGATGTGCGTACCTTCGAGGATCAATCGCTCAGCAGAGAACCGAAGTCAAATCAACAAAGTTTGAACGGTCGTATTGAGGCATGCGCATAAATTAAAACACTCATACACACCCACCCGCACAGAAATTGTACCGAAATGAGACTTGGTACACAAATTACACCAGCGTCAACAAAACATGGGCTCTGCTTTCTTTTCATTGCATATCTTGGGCAATTTTCAGCACTCCGGTAGGGTGTGAATAGGACGAGGACGCTGAAGGATGGTCAAGGCAAACTCAAGAAATACTGGTCCACAGGTAACTGCACGCTCCGATATCAAAGACCTATTTAGGTAAGATTCGTCAAATAGGCGAACGAGATAAAGCGCTCACTGAATATAGAAGGAATGTGACTCAGGTCTGGGAAAATGACTTCATTAGAGGGGTCCGAGTTTGCTAGAAAAAGAATTTTATTGGAACCCCAAGATGGACGAGGCAGCAGAGAATCCACGCACCACAACAAACTGATCATTTATCAAGTTGGAGAGTCTGTAGAGATCAGTGGAACGCAAAATGAATAGAATGGAAAGAATTGGCCCTAACCCAAATTGTCCAAGATGTCTGCAACCCTAAAAATGGCGTCTATTATTTTTTTTGGAACCACCAATTATATTAATGTTCCCTTTCCCAAACGTTCTAAATCATTCCCTAATTCCCACCTGTATGCCAATATTCGCAGTAAGACCGCTGCCAATCAAGCATACAAGAAGGAACCAATCCATGCGTCAGCACTTTAGCCGGCTGGCACCCACACAGACACCGGGGCTCCGGTTCTACATGCCTTGTCGACAGTGGAGACCTTGCACACCCAAAGCCTTACTTTTTGAGTACCCCAAGTGCTCAAACAAAAACCGCTTAGAACGGTCTGGCGTGCTCAGCCCCTATTGAATTTGCCACATAAGACCAGTTTTCTTGCCTAGGTCTATGTAGAAACTGGTAGAGAATCCTAAAAATAAGTGGCGATTGAAGTGACCGGGCTATCCGAGAATTCAATGAGCACTGGACGCCGGTTCCAATATAACCTATTAAAACGAAAAGAGCACACACACGTACACACCTCCCTCCAATGTCACGAAAGTGTTCACACAATCCAATCTTTTATCATGTGATTTTGATGCGTGAAGAAACAAGGTAACATCTTTCTGAGCATTGAGATGCGCAAATTTTTGACGCAAGAGGAAAGCGGAAGGTAAATAATGAGATTGTGTGACAACTCGGCAGAGCGCAAAATTCCACGAACTTCGTGAGACGTATAAAAAAGGTATTAAACAAGAAAACGTCCAAATGATCAGTAGGCGGGAATGGCAAGGGAAAAAGCGAATGCAAGCAGAAAAGTAGCACACCAACGCCCGACGCTGGGAAGGCGGAGGAAAAACGGTTTGACGCAATGCACGGTTGCAAGCTTTAAATCGCGGCATCTTGACCCTGACTCAAGGTGGGAAATTGATCCAACAATTCCCACTAATCGGAAAATTTCGAAAAAAATACACTAGGAGCGAAGCATAGAAAGAGCAAGGAATTTCCTCCTCTAAACCATAAAAAATAACCAGTTGCTCACATAACGCCAGCAAAACCAGACATGGCCGCCACAATCGGAAGTTTCGTGTATTCATGGCGTTTAAAAAAAAGTACTTCAAATAAAACAAGTGATTTGAATAGTATAGAATGATCATTTCCAGGCCGATGGCGCGCAAGCGTGTGGAATTAAGTCACAGTGTAAGGCGCTATAAACTCACACCACTGATTGGTGGTGGATTCAATGTTCACCAGACGACATCAAAAAGTCTTGGCAATACGCCAACGAAAGACGCGAACGCTCAAAATGAACGGAAACTTTTGTGTTTAAAAGTCCGATATGCAGTAAGCCACTCTTGCACAAACTAGGATTAAGCGAAGTGCAAGGAGGACCAATGTTGTGAGTATTGACGCTAAGTCCCTATGAGAAAAATGCGAGTTCTTGAAAATTACAAGTACTTCCAGCAACTCAAAGCGATTGGTTTCCCGAGACTTGTAAGGAGTGATGAAAATACAAGTGCACGCAGACATTTCACGCAAAAACAATCCGTAAATTTGACAAATATTAATGCTTTTTGGGGAATAGGGCGGACAAACTGACGCACAAAATCAAAGGCCTAAAAGGTTACAAATGAAAGGATCTAACAGTTTAGTATCAATAAATGATAAGTCGAAAGACAAGTAAAATAAAAAGGACCTTTACGCGCTGACACTGACCACAAGTTTTCGTTAAGATAGATATAAATATCTTCAAACGTAGCAACTCATCTTCATCTACGCGTAACGTCGAACCCACACTCCTGCAAGGACATGGGAAAAACTTGCATATCTTGGCGTAGCTCAAACCTAGTTATTACCACGTCATATTTGCCCTCAGTGTGCAAGAAAAGGAAGGCTAGGGGAGAGTAACATTGGCGAAACAAAATGAGAGTAAATAGGAAAAATCTCAGGGCGGACAACATGCTCAGCCTAGCGTTTGCACGGAGACTATTTGAGGAGCAGTTGGAGTAATGCATGCAAAGCACGCACAAATCGAGACTGGGAAATAAACAGCAATCGAAAATTAAGCACCTCTTGATTTCCTTTTTAACTTACCAGAAAGTTAATAGACGTCACGACGCGAGGTCATCGAATGTACTACATGAATGCACACATAAATTTTATTCGAACGGAAAGGGCGGAACGAGACCAAAGTAGAAAAGCGGTAAACAGACTTACCTGACCGATGCTTTCCCGGGTGATCGGCGGGGCTTGGGATGGAAAATTTGTTTTGCGGATCCAGATCTTCTTTATGTCCGAAACTAGTATAATTATGTCGGCCAGCCAGTCTAAAAACAACAAAGCCGACATGATACAATTTAAAGTTAGGCATTGCTGCAGTAAGATAAGAAAGATAACTTTTCGATTTGTGAGAGATGAAACCACTAGTAGGAAGGAAAAATAGAAGGAAATATCCCCAATTTTTTCGCTTGCCATATATATTAGAGAAGTGATAGACTTGGCAAAATAGATTAAGAATATAATCAAAGTGTTGAAGAAATATATTCGGATAGGCGTACAATTTAATGTCACGAAATATGGTTGTGATGAATATTTGAAACCTGTTTGTTCATATCAATGAAAGCTTAGAATAAATTACAAAACATCGAATAAGTCAGCAACTCATACAATATGCTAGATCAATGCAGTAAGCGCAGTAATGCAAAAACTAAATGCATTCGAAAAGTCATTTGTTCCCGGACGGAGATGCATTTTATCGCGAATATTTCCAGAGGACTGAATTACCACAAGAGCTGACAAATACATTACTCGTTATACAGAAAGAGATTTTAGAATGTCGGTGAATGAACTGAAGTAGTCTTAATTATCAAGGTCTGGATGGTAAAAATACGTTTAGGGTAGAACAATCCCAAACGCCAGCCTCACAAGGAATATCATTAAATAGCTCAGACCAAAACACCATAAGAATTATAAAAAAGAACCACCAGACATAAATGCCAGCAGCATTACGTCCTAACTTATTACTCGAAATAATCAAATAGGTTACACACGAACCTGCTGACAGTCTTGTAATAAATGCACGTGTATGGACATTTCAACAATGCCTAACCGGGGAAACTGTAAAGCAAGACCCAGAAAAGTACAAAAATACAAAAAGTCAGAAAATTACTTCGAAACTCTAAGACAAGAAGGCACAGCTGCCGCACACTACAACGTCCAATGTCCGTATCTAGCCAATGGAATTTGAGGCCATTGCCTTAAGAAGTCCATTTATTCGAATAAGAAAAATTTTTTAATCTTATTACCAAAGAGTGGAGCACAAAACGCGCAACTATAAGAATATTCTTGAATCTCCGTTCGAAACCCTACCTTTTTTACTATAAAAATCAGTGGTTTTGGTGGAAAGTAGCTCTAAAATATATTTTGGTCAAGAGGTACATTAAAGTGTTTGTGAAAAGTATTAATGGGCAGCCTTGCTAAAAGTGCCTAAAATATGCTATCTAGATATTTCAGGATGCTTGTTCTGCAACAGAAAAGAATTTTCATTGTGCCGACCCAATTGCCTTATTAATAACAACAGCATTGCACCTATGGAACAAATTACATAAGCCTACTGAGAAAATTAGTTTAATTTGCTGCAACTGATGTTAAATGCATATATGTCTTTTGCTTCTTGTGTATTGTACTGAAAAATAACGGGCTCAGAGTTGCTCTCCTCCATCTAGGCTTTCACGCACTTGTGCGGAGCAGAAGTGTAGCGTCCCGAGACTCCCTGAAGACGAAAGAAGACACAATGCTCGGGCAGAATATATATTTAGCACGGAGAAGGTGTCTGGGCCACCCCACCCAGCGAGGTACAAGGGGGCTAATTCAAAGCACAAAAGTGGCGCCTCACGAGAACCGAGGGATAAACCACTATCGTATTGCAGAAGAGTGTAATAGGGGAGTATTTGATTAAAGAGTGTTATAAGAGTATACAAAAAGTTAAAGTCACATGGTTATGTAGCTTGTTTCCTCCTTAGGCTCTAATGTCAACCATTTCGAAGTTTTTTAAAATTGCAGACAATGCCAAATAATTGTCTTCCATCCCACTTCAAACATCATTTTAACATCCTAAAAACTCCTTAGAAGACGGTTGAAGATATAATACTAGGGCAGAATGTGTACATATTTGACATGCAGTAGGGCTTGAGTCTAATTACGTTATAGCGCCCCGAGACTTCCCTGAGGACGAAAGGAGACCATTTTTTGGGGCAGAATATGTATATTTGTGTATGGAGAAGGTGCTAGGGCTACTGTCATGGTCTGGACGCCAGCCCACCGGGCTTTATACAATAGCCAATTCAAATTGGCGCCTCACCAGAACCGAGAGATAAACAGCCATCGTATTACAGCATGGTGCGGAGGCCAGCCCACCTGGTGAAGGTAAAACAGCAGACCACCTACTGAATGGCCCATTATTAAAACCGAAAATTAAACAACCAACTCATTGCACTTTTATTTGCTAATGTTTGCGTTTTAAATTGCGTAAGGAACCCAATGATTCATAAATAGTAGGAGGGGGTCCTCTTTAACAAGATTCGGTTTTCTATAGTTGTTTTGGGCTAAAGTTATTGCCAACAGCCCAGGTCCTTTTGAGATCTCAAGTAGGTAATCATCGGACAGGAGTTCGATTTAGAGGCCTTTATTTACCGCCTTATGTTAGAGATTAAATGTGGAGACAGTGAGCCTGCACACATTTCAAGACCAGCCAGTAAAGTCTGCCTCACTATCCCTAAGTCTCTACTGTTACGCGGAGATATAGTGGCTGGTTGGCTTTAGACTTTGAGCACCTATTACAAAACTAATGTCCGACTTCTATGATTTCAGTCAGTCAGGACGAGATATTGAGAGCATGGTATCTAAAATGCTTAGGAAATCAGTAGGAATATCTGCAACTACCGAAAACGGCCATATTCGAGCTCTTGGAGTTCTCTATTTCTGCAAATAATTTACGGGCACTTTGGGAGCCGCGCCCTCACCTGTCCTCTGATTAGTTGAGTCTACATTATACAACTGTAAATTCGCACGGCTAAGCTTGTCGAGTAACCTTGACTTAGACATTATCTCTGTCTCAGTCCCCAGCATTCTTCGCCAGTCAACGACTAGGCCCGTACCCTCTCCTCACGCCTCTGTGTTGACCTACCCGTGTTAATTAGTTAAGACGTCTGTCCCGAAGTCATCACTCCTTAATTACCGAGTAAGTGGGTCCGATGGAATACCCTTAACTCGGGTCCTGGTTAAAAAGTGAGCATTAGTTAATAGCGGTAACAACTCAGTTTCTGATAAAAACCAGCCACAAAAATGGAAATTTCTAAAAATAAAGAATAGGATGGTTTTGTGGGGGGTTGTAAGCCAGCCCAACAATAGTCAGATCCTAGACGAAGGCTTCCGCTCTTCTACTTTATCAGGACGCTATGTGAGGACCATGGTGAAATAGGTTTTCGCCTCCTCTTTGAGCATCTCGTCATCCCTATGGCCCACTAAAACAATAGGAGTGATATGCGACCTTGCAGGTATCAGATTTGGCTGGCCTCTCAAGTATCTCCGACAGGCATGTTGACGCCAGTTTTGCAAGGCGTGAAATCTTTTCCTACAAAGATATTAACGTACTTGCCTCAGCGGACTTCAAACGGGGATCAATGCTACCACGTTTTGGACCTCATAGCATAATTTGCCAAATTGCTAGAAAAAACTAGCAACTGTGCCACGAAGTTTTCCGACTATGATATGTGAGTTGATCCTATATTTGACTCGAACGAATTTTCACCCTTCCGATCTTGCTCAAGACTGGTCGCAAGAGGCACGTCCGCCAGGTTCCAGAGACTTTTGATCCGTTCCTTACTCCTCTCTTCCGTCTTTTGGTAATGATAAAGGAAGTATCTGACCACCTCGAAGTTGGCTACCGGGAGCGGTCAAAATAAAAATTCTGTTAAGGTCCATGACATATTCGACCTATTCGCCGATTTCTGTTTTAGTTCAACAGGTGGAGAAGTATGGATTCGCTGACAAAATTGTGCAACATTCACCATTCCCTTGTCGGCCTTTGATTCCAGATCCTTGGATTGATTGGACTTATCTCCTAAAATACACAATTAAGCCTATCTTCTACTTCAGAAATCTGAACTTTTTAGTGGAAAAGAAAAAAGGGGAAAACTTTTGCACATAGTTGGAGGTATTAACTTTCTCCTGCCGGCCTGATGTTGATCAAGATTTTTCATTTGTGCGTAGCCACACAAGTTCATTGTCTGCGTAATTTAGACTAATTTTTATAGATGCTTCATTTTCGATTCCATATTTTGCCTACTTCGTTTACTAACCGTTAGTCCTTATCAATCTGCCCTTTTGTTTGCATCCATTTTTATACGCCTTATAAATATTGAATAATTATCTCCTTTTTCAGTGGCTAATAAATTAAGTGAGTTAAATGAATTACATTTGTGTTTGTATAACCCCTAACCCAGGCTGCGCTTTACAATCACACGTGTGCTCGCTTCGGCAGTCGTTTCGTTGTCCAATGGCAAAGAAGAAAGTCAGAGATTTCAATAAGGTGAAGCTGAAGCTCGGGAGAACACTGAAGCGCCAAAATGAGACTGTAGTAGATCTTTCGACAAAGAAAATTCTTCTACCTAGAGAAAAGGCCCATGTTAATGTACTCTTTGATATGCATATATTATTATATTTGTTATTAGCATGACATCCAGAGAGAACCCAATACCGTCCTTTATGAGCACATACAAAGACTTCAGATGTCCGGTGAAAATCTTCAGTTATGTGCGCTGTCTTGTATTCAATCAATTCTCTCGCCCTACGTTGCACAGATAAATGCTGATTGGAACACTCAGCCCTTTGTGTGCTATAACAAGAAGTCTCTTGAATCGCTTAATAATTTACTTGGTTTTGATTCTCCTCAAAATGATGTCGCCTTGCAATTCGGTGATTTGTTTGAGTCCCTCGATCGCCTTTCTCGGCATTCAACAAGCGCGCATCTTCCCCTTGAAATTGCTAGACTGTGCTCAATGATTGTTACAGTAAGTTCCATACCGATGAAATGCACTATCGTCTGTTTCGACTTCTCACAGTCCTTATCCATTTAGATATTTTCGGTCCACCCACGCATTCACTGTGCATTAATCTGTCTCGATAATATCGCTTTGTCGCTTCTGCACCGATCAGAGTTTTGGTATCGAAACGCTGGTGTGAGGATTCTTGGTGACTTAATGGATTCGCGTCACAGAGTGGTTACCTCCTTAGCTTGCACTCTCAGTCCCCTAGTCCCATTTTTGTGGCTCGATCAGCTTTGCGCACTAATTGATGCAAACAATCATTCCATTCGCAAAAATACCTACGCACGCCTCCTAATTCGTCACTTTGGGTCCCTCCATGAGGTACGTAACCCACTGGGTAATTTCTGATCTTCCAAGAGCACAGCGTTTGATACAGTTGGCTCTCGCAAAACGCTTTTGATGTCTACAATGAAGTACTTGAGGGATGTCCAGTACACCACCTACGTGACACCAGTTGTGCCGATACGCTCTTCTTCTCTTTTCAAGCTGCATCCATTCCTTTCTCCCGTGGAGCTGCCACGTCTACCTCTTGGTGGGTTAGATGCCATGCGTGATCACATTTGCATTTATCTTTCATATTTACTTATAATGAGTAGCAATTTTTTTGTAGAAGAGTCTTCTCTTCGCACAGCACTAACTGACTCTAGTCTCGGCTCCGTCTGGATGCTGCTCCCTTCCAATCCTATTTTTGATAAGTTGTCCATGCCATCCTTCGTGCAGCAAGGAGGAAATAAACCCAAAGGAAGATCTTTACCCCTTGCAAATGAGTCGCTGACTAAAGCTGAGGAGAATTCCTTGCCTGAATGGACCCTGATCATCTGCGTGCTGAAAGAGGGCCATCGTCTCCTCGATGGTACGCGAAGACATCTTAAAAGCTTGGGTCTGAGCATGCCTCATTATCCACTCAAATGTCTATTCCTTGTTGTTGCCCTAGAATTGATACATTCACCGGATGTTGAAACTGTTTTTGGGCTCATCTTCACCATTCGGTGTTTACGAGTCTTCCTAGAAACGAACCCATGCCTCGCGTCTATGTCAGATTCAAGACCGTAAGTTGCTTTAGGTCCCTTAAAGTTGATTTCCCATCCCCTTGCCTCCGTTAAGATTGTATTGAGTCCTTAAGTAAGTGAGGTGATTATTCGAGGCGCTCCCTCGGAAAAAAAACTATTGAACATGTCTTAACCATATCGTTACGCTGGTTGAGTTCCTCATTGAGTAGACAAAGCTTTTAAAATGCAGCGGTCTCGTTATTGGCATGACCGCATAACCCTGTATTTGGAATGCGTTCTCCAAGGCTGGATTTTCTCCATTACTCGTGTAGTGGTTGGTCTGCCAATATTCTATTCCTATAAACCCAAAGGAACCTCACGCTTGCTTCCCACTTTCAATGAAAATAAGGTCATAACCACTCTATCAATGGACTTAAAAGTCCAAATAATGGGTCATGGATTTTAGAGCTTTGTGTAAATGTGGTTAGTGCACTTTGGAAGAGATCCTTGAAATCCTGCCACGTATGTTACTGCATGTCTTCCGTTGCTTTCTTCCTACATTTCTATACCTAAGGCTTCTTCAAACTTGCTGCAGAATATTTTGCGCACAAAAGTACAGTAAGTTGTGCATTTAAAGCGTCAAATCCCGTCTTCCATAGTAGATTTTGAAAGGTGCCTCATATGGTGCAAAACTGAAGGGGTGATACTTTGTAGGGCTCAAAAAATTGGGAGCTAAAAGTGCTTATTCGCATTTTCTATTTTTGGCATCGCGCTCCAATACTGCTTTCCAGTCACTGAAAGCGGAACGTTCTGATTATTCAAGAATATTCCTGAGCAAATAAGACGAGACACGTTATCATGCATAGACACTTAGATACATACATTGGTCGGGGGTGAACAACAACTTCATGCACGAAGAGGAAACGGTAGTCAGACTTAATAAAGTTTAAGCTGCTCTTGAATTTAGCACCTCGTTTTCGTTTAATTTGCCGTCGTTCGGTAGCGGAGCAGAAGGGGGATCGCAGGTGACAACCATTTATAGTCTGATCCGCATCATATGCGTACGTATCTGGCGGAATAAGCTTCGCTGCATTTTGCAGCCTTCAATGACCTTGGATGGCGAAAAAAGAATTTTACACTGGCTCTGTTTCACTCTCACCTCGCTGCAGAGAATGCTAATGATGTTTGTGAAAAGAAAACTCAGCATTTTATTTCTAACGTGTTGACTAAACGAATCCATCTCACAATCTTATGATTAATTTTACGGAATGTTTTGGAATATTTACGAGCAGAAACATGATTTATTTAGGCGGAGAAAAAAATGCGTTTCTCACTTTGGGAGGCGCTCCACCTTAGTGATTGAACTCTTTGTAGAAGTACTAGTGGACAAACTGTTTGCTGCCTGGTAGACTCCACTTCACTTCACAGTTGTCAGTAACCTTGAGCATCAAATCACAAGCTTAGTAAAAGTTACACCCCTCATTTTCCTACAAAATGATACGTTTCTTGTACAACCTCGTCACACGACAAGTTAAGCTGTGTGTCGATAAGACATCTAGGTTCAGACGTCTCACGAGCTGACTGGGTGTTCACAGGAGTAACTGCTGTGATAGTGGGGTGCGAACCATCAGGATCAGGATCGCCAGTGGTACGGAGCCATGTGGCTGACCGGTTAAGTGTTATTAATCAAACCACCCAAATGCCTTACTGCTGCATTGTTGTGAGCGATTTTCACATCGCCGCATTGTACTGTGCTTAGAGTCTACGAGTGAACATTGGTGCATATCACACCTTCATGATAGGATAATTCGTTCATTGTCACCGCCACAGTAGGATCCCAAATCCTAGCTTGACCTGAACTCCTCTTGCAGTTGCAGTGTCAGACGACGTAGGTTTTACTGATGGTTCAGCACTATTATTAGCTCCCCGCAAGCCTGAAGTCACTCGCATTCTATTGCATAGCCTTCCAGACGTGGAAACACCACTGGTTCAATTTACCCAGCACTTATGTGAGCTCGTGCCGCCTGACTGTGCGGGTGAGACTCTCGTACCGGAGGCCAAGGCGCGGGGTGGCGATGGTGATGGTACCTATCTCTCCCGCAAACAGCTCAAGCGGGCCTCCAAACGCGCTGCCAAATTGGCGCGTCGGCAGGGTGCCGCCGGACTAAGACGAGGCGATGACACGTCTGAAAAACACACCAAAGGTTGGTCATCAGCCTGCATCTGGAACCGTGTGTGTTTTGTCATGGCTTTACTGGTTACTTTTTTCTACCTCATGTCAACACCATCAAGAAGCAACCACTGCTGGTAGACTAGACAGGTCCGAGGTATTGGCACATCTCCTCAAGCAGCAGACTCTTCAATTGATGTGGAGCCTGGCAGTCGATGGTGCTATGGAGCGCACTGTGGTGAGGGATTTTTCAAGGTCCCTTGCCACTTTCTTCCTCACCACAAAACAGGTAGGAGATGATGAGGGGGAGTCACTACCACCCCTAGCATTCCTCCATCTGGTTAGTTCAGCTCTGGCCTGGCGGTGGATTCACTGCCTCGACTTCTGTCTCCTCTACAACTCACGAATTCGACGTCTTCCTCTGTAAGCTCTTTTTCTGCCCTCCTTTATTCACTCCCAGTTACCTGCTTCATGTCCTTTGATTTGATTGTTATGGGAAATTAGAATCTCCCATTCCAAGTCCTTTGATCTTCCAGATTTCATTGATCCTTCATTAGGTTTTGGACTTAGTTCCAGCTCTTGTAATTCATTCTCTTCGTTTGCAAAGTGCTCCCATAAAGCTGGTTTGTACTTCAGTAGCTTTGGCACCGTTTATAGGTTGTCAAAAACCGGTTTTTTTTGCTTGATTAAACCCCCATTCGAACCAAAGGCTTGACGAATCACGTGTGTGTAGTTAATCGGTAGCGAGAATTCACAAAGTAGTCTTACAGAAAAAGTAACGGGAGTAAATTGCCCCTCACGGCGCTACAGCCCACGCGCACATGCGGCGTCTAGCCTGAAGGTCGGATTGTCGTATCACCTGCCGTACTATTGCAGTGCATCACAGTACTTCCTTGTGCGCTACTTTTTTCACCTAACTTTCTTCTTCTCGGTCTGCAGCCAACCTCGCTGTGGTTACGTAATTTACGTGGAAATGTGCAACTTGCTTATAAGCTTATGCGAAACGCCTTTGTGCTCCGCTGGAACCGGGTATTGTAATCCCGTTGACCAAGACCTACCGATTTGGATCCTTTGTTGGCATTAACTGAAGATGATTATGCGATAGCCCAGTATTTGCTTCATCTCTCAATGCGCAGTACGTTTGGTGCTGGGGTCTCAGAAAACTCGACCAACACAGTCCAGTCATCAACGCTTACACTATCGAATTGATAAATTCAACTACAGCTGAAATTATTCTCTTCACACCAGACACCTCCAACATTTATTTTCATGTCTTATGCTCCATAAATCTGTTTTCCCTACACAATTAGGGAACTATTAATCATTCCTAAACTGATCAAGAACGTGTCACAAATGTGCGAAACCAGTAGTAGGTGCGTTAACCGTGATTAAACTCTAATCTCCGTTTCAATTGAAAAGTCTTCTACATTCATATTTTATCTATTGGTTGCCTTATTTTATCTGGCAAAAACATCAGTTCTCTTTTTACCTGTCCTGATCTCGTATTGGCCTTTTTTGTCATTCTGCGATGTAGTATTTCCTTCCCACTGTTGACACCTCGGTGGCACTAATGTAAACTTGACAACTGTTTGCATTTGGCTCCGTGGCAGCCACTTTGCTGCAATGCATCATCCTGAAGAAATTCCTTGTGCCTTTGCACTGAGTTTTGTCAAAATTGGAATTGGTTGAAATCTTTTTCAAATTCGTTTGGTCGTAAAATCATTCTTTTAAGTAGGAAAGCGTGCTAGTGTCTCGTCATCTCGCTAACGGGGAACCAAGCGGATGCTCTATCGTTCCAACAGAAGTTTGGGTGTCCTCAGGCCATGAATGTCCTACCTCCATGGCTTAAGACTGGGTCCGTTCGAAACATGGTTTGGTGAGGCCAGTGACACCGAGGTCATTCGAGAACATTGGTGTCACGTGTGTGAGACCGGTAGCATTACCAATGTTTCCGGGCTGTAAAAAGCTGATTGGTTTTTGCCACTTCTCAGTTAGGCGAAATATTATGCCTTGTCATGCAGCCAAGGCCCTTCCTTCTGTCAATCGTGCTGGAGGCGCTTGCTGCTTTTTAACATTTTTAGACGGACATTTGATATACATTTGAGCGGATTCACCATTCTTCCGAAATTTACTAGACACGAGTTTGGATCTGAATTCATGAAAATTGCCTCCTAAATTCTCTCTTAGAGTTCTTTGTAAATAAATTTTCCGTTAATTAAATCTCAAACCCCTCCTCTTTGACTGATTCCTTCTTTAATTCTGTATTTACAGAACATCGACCTTTCATCAGTTATCCCTTTTTACTAGCTGACCTCCTTTTGTTTGAGGTATTAGGGTCTTGCCTTCTCTATATGATGGAAAAATTCTTGTAGCAAATACCAACACTCTTTTGTGTCGTAACCCCAAATAATGTGAGCCTAGGTATGGTCTTTCCCGAACTCGGGCCTATTTGTGCTACGATCTGAGGTGCGGATTCAATAGCGCTTGCAAAAATCTGCCACTGACAATGAGGACTCTTTGTGCAAAAAATTGAAAACTACGATTTTTGCTTGAATCTCCAAAAGTGTCAATTTTCGGATGCGTATGCCTAATGTATTTCTATACCCTAAGCCCTACTGTATTCATGTCTATAGCTGGGAAGTAGTTAGTATCCCATTTCTGCATAATTGGACTATGCAGCTAACTTTTTCACGTTACAGCCTGACACCTAGATCCACCCACCATAAAACGGAGAAGCTTTAAACCGAGTTCTGTTTAGACGCCAATTTACGCGGGAGGTGAGCGGCGTCATGCTCAAGTCTTCCTAGAGCAACGCGAAATGTGTTTGTCCCAAATACTTGTCTGCTTTGGAAAACGGACTTACCTGTTGCCAACGTAGCTGGATCAGAAACAGCCAAGCCATATTCCGACCTCATTACCTGAATTGGGCAGAAATCGCTAGACTTATTTAGCAAGTTTAAGCTTGTTCCTCCCACGTACTGTTTATGGCATAAAATTGAAGCTCTAGAAATCTGAGAACAGTGATATAACAGGCATCGCAATATTTGTTACTAAACTCACGATCTGTGAACCTAATACTAATCGTAGCATGGGAAAGTGTAAAAGAGAGGTATGCTATATGAAATTATTTTTTGATTATGCACTACACGCTTCTCGTTTCCTTCAAAAAGTGGCTCGGAGTTGTTGGCTTGTTTTGTGGCTCCGATGGTCACAGCACTGGTCTACATCGTGCACCGGTGGTGCCGCCGCCAGCAGTCCTCTGTCCTCCTCCAACCCTCCAATGCTCCTCCGTTGCGTGCGCCTCGACTGGTGGTGCGGAGCACAGGCCTTCTGGTCACCTTCCTCTATCAAGAGCTGAGGGCGCAGCTCTGGTCTGGTCGCGCCTCTCTCTTCTCTCCTCATTCTTTTCCTACCGCAGACAGCACTGATCAACCTCAGTCCCTGCTCTACGACTCCACGTGGATCCGGTAGGTTTGTTCGTCTCCTCTTTGTCAGTAACTCATTTTGGTGGTAAAGAGAGGACCGGTTTCGGGGTGTAGGAATAGGTTTATGTGGTTAGTTGTATAGAGGTTTAAATTTTCTACCCTATCACAACCAATGCATGCGTAGTTGGGATCGACCGTATTGGGCTCCTTTACCAAAAGACCAGTGAGACGTGCTACCCATTTCCCCAAATAGCTTTTGTTATGGCAACTGTTGACCACTTTTGATCGTCGCAATTTTGCTGTGTAGATCCAGTGTTGCATTTTGTCTCGTGTAAGTGCAGAATTCTCAGTTCAACGATGAAGGTGTTTGGATTTGTAAGACCTGGTAGTCTCCTTAACTGGTCAATTGCCCAGTTTCTCCTTCAATGGCGAGACGATGATCTTGGTGCTCTTGTTCATTGTCATTTTTTTGCATAGAGTTTGACGTTCTCTAGTGTTCAAGTTTACACATGTAGAATCGGATAGTAAGACTTTTCTGGCTAATGGTCAATGGGATATGCTCTTTATCTTTCCCTAGGTAACAGTTTTAACCTTCATTATTTTTTGCACACAGTCTCAGTGATAAAATCCCACCTGGATCCGCGTATTTCACCTTCCAATCTAATCGAAGAAAGGGGATTGGTTCATAGGATCCAGAAGTCCTCCTATTGCATGTCCATTATTTTAGTTCGAAACAGTAGGGAGTCCCCCTAAAGCAAATCATGTGAATCGGACAACTTCCTCTTTGAATAGGATGCTTTATCCCAGTCAGTTTAGAATCCTCTGCTTACAGGAAGAATTGGAAATGCGTGATCTTCTTACGACCAGCGAAATATGTTTACCGTACCGCACTGGATAGTGGTTGTTGTTTGTGATTTTCACCTAGGTCTTCTGTTAATCTTTGATGCTTTCGTTGTTTGTCATGTGTCTAGATCTGAATGCGAATCAAACGCCGCGTTTACTGTTGTGATGGTGCTGTTAGTGAGACCTAAGTACACGACTAAATATCTCACCCGCGTTTCATTTCAGTTGCTATTTATTCGCGGACAGTCGTGACCGAAGCAGCCTTACCAGGTCAGTCGCGATATTTTCAAAAACACGTTTGTGTAGAGTGAACAACTCTAAGCATCAACAAAGGAAGTGTTTGACCAGCTATATGCACAAGGCATGACGACAGTTGGGGGGGGAGTTACATTCTGGTATCTCTTGAAAATGGCCAATCATGGGAAATGTTCGAGCGGCTGCAGTTCATGCGTCTACCGTCATAAATACGTCTAAACTGTTAGCCAGGTTTGAGGTGCTCACTACTTTATCCGTGTAGAACCGTCTGGAATAAATCAGTAGTGAGGGGAAGCAAAAGAAGAGAAAATAGAAATTGGCTCACCTAGAATGCTGGTTTTCTTTGCTGACACAGCCCAACGCCGTAGTCTCCAATGCATTGAAATTACCATAAAATCCTTTTGACAGTGTGATTTAAGAAACATTCATGGAAGATCGAAGTAGGCGCCAGCTAAAAACCTGATTAACATCTACTTTCGAGCTAAACACTGTCATCATAGTCGGCTGCGGTTGTTGAATGTCCGCCAAAAATGATTGGCCGACCCCCTTGAAAGGCGGCACACGTTCGCTCCAGCTGCAGACAGGGGGTGGACTTGAACTGACACCAACCCACCACTGAGTTATTAACTGGCTCTAATTCAGTTTGCTGTCAACCCGTCTAAACGAGTTGGTGTTACGAAGGAGAACTTGTAGTTGACAGTGAATTGGGCACCTAAAAGACCTGATCACTTACAACCATGCTTAAGTTATTAGCTCACTACTCCTAATCGAAGTCTGTACCATCTGTGGATATTGGTTTCGAGAGTTAAAGGTCATTCTTCTCACTTCCAGGGCCACTCTGAGGGATCTAAAGGTGGATTTACCATTTCCTGGGCCGGAGGATTTGTTCTCCACCCTCGCTGAAGACTTGTGTGATCTCGTGGAGAGGGAGTCGCTTAAGCCGGATAGCTGCAGAGCTCGATGGGTGTGGGCTGCCGCCTGTCTCAATAGTCTTGCTGGCATCAAGGTCAGTTCTGCCACCCACCTTTTTCTCCTCTGTGAATTGTTTTTGTGATCCGTTTGTGCCTCATATGCCATTGGATAGCAGAGTACAAAGTATCTGGCTTCCATTCCCAGGTTAGTTTTGTTATGTATTCCAGCTAAAGTGGTTTAATGCATTAAGATTACGCTGATTGGTTTGTCCAAGGTGATTTGGCGAACATAGTGGGTTTTTAAATCCAAATTTCCATCTTCATTGTAAACACAGCATTATTGGTCCAAGTGGCGTATTGTCATTCCAGTGTTGTCCCGATTTATTTACCAATTACGACTGATTATTAGCGAGATAATTCTCACATCAGTAGCCATTCGCCCTGTTGCCAACTTTTTACAGCCATTTGGCAGTAAACCGGCCCGAAGACAGCGCAACTTTACTGCTGAAAGCAAGTGGTTTTATGCCTAGAGGGCTGGATCAGCAGCATTCCTCGGTGCTGACAATATTGTCTTTCAACAGCACCGCCTTGATTCTCGTCACTTTCTCAAACTAGTTATTGCATGTAGACCATTCCTCATTTCTCATAATTGGTGGCTTCATTTGTTGATGGTTCAAGTCGTCCGATAGTCAAGGATGATTGAATGAAGCTTCTCTGGCCCTGATCGCACGACCTAAATGCGCACCTTAAACATCAACAATGGCGAAAAGTGCAATTTGATTTGAGGGTGATTGAGATAGCATATTTTAAAGTGGGCGCTTAATACTCCAAAGCTTGATGTGCTACCTAAGTTATGATTAATATCTGCGAAAATACACCTTCCTGTGCTTGTTCACTACCCCACGCGTAGTTGAGAGCACTCCTACCATAGGAACAGGTGCATGAGGCTCGGTTATTTTTCTGCAAAAATTCCCACACACCACATCAGGGCTTTGCTCCGCCGATGCGATCGCTGTGAATGCTCAGCGGTCAAGGTAGCGGAGTTGTTATCATGGACAACTACCTAATGAAGTAGATTTTCAATGTGTGCGACTAGTTGCCATCATTTACTCGCATTGTCGTCCGTTCTTATTTGCGAATGCTTCTCTTTCGTCTGCCAATTTTTGTAACCTGAGTTTCCTATCACTAAGCGGGTAAGGGACAGAAAACGCCTCCAAGGCAGACTTCTTTATTGGCCAACGTGTGTGAGTTAGCCTTAAAGATACGGCGCGCATGTACGAGTTCGGCGAATGGTCAGCGAAGACGGGCGAGGACTGAACACGGGCCACTGAGTCGTCTTATTCGAGCCTACCTATGGTCGCCGATTGACCTTGACCTTAAAGCAAGTGCTACCCCATTTCAGTTAATTAGGAAGGAATGAGTGAAATTTGCATAAGAACGTTTTTCTGGGGTCGCAGACATCCAGCACTCTGACAACCATCATCTAAAGGCCACAGTTAATTCACCCTGCTTTTCTAGAATCTATGTCGAGGCAACACGAGCGTCCATTGACCCTTCTTCATAAGCTAGTTACTGTAGAAAGCACAGCACCTCCTGTTTACTTTACGCTCGAAACCTAGCCACAAAAGTTTATTACAAGCCACCTATCTTTGTCCCTCGACGTTGCCTTGGTTTAATCCAAAGATCTACTATTGCGCTCCCAAATTCCCCTTAATTTGTGCTTGCGGAAAAAATCCCAAAATTCCAGGTGTGCCAACATTTATGACACCTGTCATATGCCACTGTTAGCTACTTTTACGTTTTGGTTTTGGTTTTTTTGCTTTGTAAAAGAGGCTAAAACAAACATAGTTTATGAGAACCATCTCCGTTTCGCTGGGTGAATGTGTCTATTTCCTAATACTTGTTAATCAGGCAATAGCGACCCTGTGCTACAAATCCTACTGTGGTAAATCTCTTTTGAAGATTCACCAACTGTACCTTAGTTTCTGTCTCTGGAGTAGGGGATGTTCTAAAAAAGACGTTTTTTTAGACAACATTTGCCTTGCTTTTTATTTTGCCGTTGCTTCTTTCCCATATGTGTCACACTAATAGGTTCCTCATGCAAATTGAGGTTTTTGTTGCAAAACCAAGCATGCAAAATGGCACGTGGGTCACGCATGCATTTGCGTCACTCAGCCCTCCCCCTCCCCCTCCCCACCCTCCGACTACTGATCAAGGTCTTTGAGGTCCGGTGTTTATCTTACTTTTATACTATGTCTGAGTTATAGCTGAAGGTTCTAGGTGGCATATGAATCCACCAAGCCTAACTCAATTCTCGCTTTGAGTGCCGTCCCCGGAGCTCCTCGTGGTCCCTTTTCTGCTTTGGCTGCCTTAATCACATGGTATTATTGGTATCCTATCGATCTCTGAAAAGGTTGATGGACTGGTCAAAAATCACTTTTGTAAGCATAAAGAAGGAGCGGGAGACGAGCAGCATGAGTGATGTTGGTAGGACCCCACACCGAATGGGAAAAGGCTGGCAGTGCTCAAATCATCTGTAAATATGGTTGTTCGCCATGGTTTCTTCTACTTTGAGCCCCGTTCCTGGCGCCCCCAGTGGTCCCTCTTCTGCTTCGAGCGTCACATGACTTCCATGGAATTGCTACCAGCCTCGGTGTATGCATTAAGCTTATACGAGGAAATTTCCTTATTGTTCTATAAGGGGTGGTACTCTCACCATTTTCAATGAGATGCCTACGAAATTGAGTTCTCTATTAGGCTGATTGTATCAGGGCGAGGTGAAATGGGATTGATTTTATGTAGCGAATACGCTCCGAACGTCGAGCGCTTTTCGTAGTAGTAATGACTGTTCAAAAGTAATATAAGCGAACGGTACCAAATTAGTGCCTGCCTGACAATATCGTAGGTGGTTCATTAGGGACGATCTCGATTCACTCCGTCGCTAAACACGGTTTGGGTAGTTCCTTTATTGTGAGTTTCCGCATATTCAATCATTAACAACAGCCACCTCCTTCCGCGATTTTCACCCGTATTATTCGATTATTAAAATCTTAATATTGTTTTTTCGAAATGGGTTTGCCAAAGCTGTCACCAGTGTGGTGCTGAATTTCGCTTTGGAGACGTTATTAGGTGAAAGAGTGGAAGTGGTTGCATTACCTTCATCTGGAAGCATTGAGTTACTAGTGTCGTAGGTGACACAGGCGTGGGGAACGATTCAGAAGGATGGGTTAGAAAGTTCCGTTTGGAAAAAATTACTGTTAAAGCTAAGGATATTCTTTTCCATTTTCAGCACGAGCGTGTTGCATGACTTCTGACGACACGTTAAAACATCCACGTGGCATCACCCTAATTGCAGGCATGCGTGTGTTCGCTGTTCCGTGTAATCACATGTATACGCATCCCGAGCCCTTATCTGTGTACGGTCACAAATACTACCAGCGTGTTTTTTCATCAACACTTTAGTGTTAGACGCCTTGCTAACCCCTCTCTGTCATCCCTTGTTGTCCTTGTCGTTGTAGTACGCGAACGTACTGGAGAGGCTAAAGCAGTCTCCGGGTCTGTGTGAGTCTGTGGAGCTGCTGAAGGGCTGGACGTGCAGTACGGAGGCCCTAGAGGACCCTCTGGTGTACCTACCCTGTCCGGAGACCGGCACCTATCCATCTGTTAGGTCGTGGAAGTGCCTCTCTGTTGAACGTATTTATTCTCAAGATGCGACATCAAAGTAGTCCGTGTAGTTACTCTTGATTTGCGACAAATAAGTTGTTTTCATACGTCAGTTTGATGGCTTTTTACCGAGAATACTTGCTCTTAGTGATGAAAAGTACTTACATTTTCAAAATTCTCTGTGGCATTGGAGTTTGCTGTGGCTGTGGAAAAATAGAGACACCTTGAGGGAGTGAAACATGCAATTCGCGAATGCGTGGCCGTCTGTTCCGGCATTTTTGAAGTATTTGCCTTATGTGTTGGTGAAAATAAAAAATGGAAGTCGTTTAGGCATTGAAAGGCACGGTGGTCCCGTCGTAAATACGTCTAAACTGTTAGCCAGGTTTGAGGTGCTCACTACTTTATCCGTGTAGAACCGTCTGGAATAAATCAGTAGTGAGGCATTGAACGAACGTGTGCCGCCTTTCAAGGGGGTCGGCCAATCATTTTTGGCGGACATTCAACAACCGCAGCCGACTATGATGACAGTGTTTAGCTCGAAAGTAGATGTTAATCAGGTTTTTAGCTGGCGCCTACTTCGATCTTCCATGAATGTTTCTTAAATCACACTGTCAAAAGGATTTTATGGTAATTTCAATGCATTGGAGACTACGGCGTTGGGCTGTGTCAGCAAAGAAAACCAGCATTCTAGGTGAGCCAATTTCTTGCATTGAAAGGCACGGTGGTCCCTTGAATATCCGAGATTCACTTTCTACTGCAACAAACTTGTTGCAGTGTTACTTCCGGGATGTCGAGTAATTTGACTTCGACTCGCAACTCGTTCCTAGCGAAAATTTAAAGCCTTCAGGTGATTGTTGAATCGTGAACCCCACAGAGGTACTACCTTCACTAGCAATGTCATTATTCGACTGAATCTCCAGTTGTACAGTTCTAGGTAGAAGTCAACCCCAACGGGAAGAACAAAACTTTGACACAGATGAAGTGGGCAAAGGATATGACAACGCAAATGGCGTAATTGGCAACTCGTGTCTACTTATCTCGTCAACGCCAAACGAACAACGCCGCGATGCCTCGGCACATAGGCGTGTCGATGTTAGGCTAATGCAGAGTTTGTTTGATAAGAGCGTTTCATGCAATTTCAAGTCAAATCAGAACTTTCAAACCCCTGGACTAGGATATATGGAGGGGCTCTACTCTGGCGATACTCTAGAGGGTAGTAGGTGACAAGCGTGTTTGACTACTACTTATTCCAACTCGTGATCATGTCACGCCTTAGTCCAAACACCGTTAATCCAAATGGCAGGTAACATCACCTGGTTTTACAGTCCCTTATCAACTGAAGTGTCAAGCCTGAACCCTCCAAACACAGTGTGGTGTGTCGGTGGTACTGTACTCATCAGCAACGATGCATCAGTAGTGCATTCGGGTGGTTTGAGTAATAACATTTCACAAGCAGTCAGCCACACGTCAACACACAACTTAACTTGTCGTGTGGCGAAGTTCCACATGAAACATATCCTTCTGTGGGAGGCGTGGATGCAACTAGCCACCAACCAAAAGATTGGCGATTTCGAAAAATTGCTGAAGTCTGAGTTCCACGACAGCTTTCCGCTTCGGATCGGCGTATAAGAGTTGAAGGATGCACTGAGGTAGTTGAAGGAACGCCTTGTCAAGGCGGAGGACGAGGAGGAAAGCTGAGATTCTGAGATCCATGCCATTTAACGAAACCTGGGTGCATCTTTTCCCCCCGAAACCAAGTTGAACATCAGAGTGATGGTGGTGGTGAACATGAGGCAAAGCATGTTGGTCGAGGGTGGTTTAGTAGCACTGACAAACCCTACTCCTCTGCCGATGCTGCTTTTCAGGCTCAGGCCAGGCAGTAGTTGTTGAAGGGTGGGTTGAGTGTAGCAGGGAGGACTGGGTTGCAGCTTGCAGTCGTTGAGGTTAGTCCTATTCTCGAGTGCACCTCAAACAAACTCCATTTGGCTCGTCTGTTTGGGTAATCGCATCTTTGCACAAATCTCCCGTAACGAGTCCTCAAAAGCTTGAATGGTGACGACACTAGTAGGATTAAAGGAATAATCTGTTTAGTTGGTGTGCAATGCTAGGGAGAAATAAGTGGAATCTTCTGATCATGTCCATCACCCTGCAACGTTACTGACGCCTGAAGGGGTGTTTATTCAGTGACCTGAATCCGTTAGCTATCGCAACTACGTCAGCCGTATTTATTGAGTTGTCAGAGGGCAAGAGTTAGTAAATAATCGCGTCATCGCAGTGCGTAAAGCGTGCATATTTCTCACGCCAAACGTTTAAGTCCTCCTCCGACAACACCCGAGCAATCATTGGCAGTGCGCAAAAATGACGACCATTGTCTGTCTCTTTTCCAAAGGAGATATAGGGAGATGTTAGTAGTGACATTACATTAGTGTATACTTAGTCTTGATCCAAATGAGGCAGGTGAGTAGACCTGCTGCAGTTTACCAGGGCCTGTCGAAGACGGCCTTTGAAAAGAGCCAATGCGCACACACGAACGCACGCAGATTCAAATGCGCGTGCGAGTGAGAAAGAGTGAGGAATAGACGGCGAATTGCTGACGTTATTGCTTACTTATGCAGGCAGTCGTGCGACCCAGTGGAGTCCGATTTACCACCTCTTCTCCTTCACCCTTGCATGGACTCGCGACGTCGCGATGGACCGCCATGTCATGGAGCATAGACCTCCGTGCAACCCCTTCCATCATCTCCATGCGCACAGATACGTCTCGGACATCACGGCCAGGAACCGTAAGAGGGCCCATCATCTCTCAGTCTTCCCTAATTCTACCTTTCTTTTTTTTTTCTGTTCAGAAGAGGTTCGAGGTGATGTGGAACAGCCCCGGTAATTAAATAAGTTAGCTTAGTGTTTCGTTGATATAGAAATGCCTCGGAGCTGCTGGTAATCAGATAGGGTGTAGTGAGCTCAGAAATGCTAGGGTGTAAGTAATATGGAATTATTTTATTCTTTGGTGGCATAACTGATGTTAAAAGGCCGTCGGCACCCGCTGGTAGGGACCGAAACGGATAGCGTCGTTAAATGTACAATCAAAACTAAGATCGTCTTGTCATTGTTCTGCGAAAAACGAATAAATTGAGTGCGTGTCAACAAGTCCAAAGTTCACTCAACACCACCTTCGATACTCAGACTCGAGTAGATGATCTATGAAATAGCCATGATACCGTTAAGTGTCACTAAGACTACACTATATTCGTTTCTAATCAGATTTAGGAAGGGCATCGTTCCCTTAGGTAAATCCAACATCCAGACCTTTCTGGCTCGATCGAACCAGTGACCCTTTATGATGGTCATGTGCCAGAACGATCAACCTTGGATGCTCAGAGTGGGTGGTAGGAAAACGGTTCAATCCTGCCTCAAGAAGCATAACCTGAATGATTGGACTTTTAACAAACAGCTCCAAATAATAAATTCGGACTGTTATTGACGATTTGAAACAGTTTTATGATTGATTTCAGAAAAATAAAATAGCTGTGAGGTGCTCCTGGTTCGAGGAAAAAGCTGAAGGTGACAGTAGGGGACACCGTCCGAGCTATTTGGTGTTAGATTTGCCTCTGAGACGGTTTCCGGCAGCAAACGAGGTACAATAGGACTTCGTATACATAACCGTTTACATCCTGTATTAAAATCTGTTGTAGTTTTCTCTAAAGTATTTGGTTTGTCGATAATCCTTTTCACTTTACCACCGTTGAGTGCGAGAAAGCATGCCACCAACCAATGGGGATGGGGACCGCTTGATGCTCTTTGAGTTGGGCATTAGCATCTTCACTCAGAATAATTTCTTCCAACTTTCATAATCGAGATTGTATCAATGATTTATGGCCTGATTTATGGAAGGAATTACCTTCCACGTTCCACCGAAGGCTAGTGAGACACGCAAGATGGCTGCCCAAATACACCAAACTATTTAAGGAGAAATTTTCGCAATCACTTCTGGCTGACACAGCCATTAAATTTTTCAAAGAAGAATGTTTTCGGCTTTAACGAAGCTTTTCCACTTTTTGCCAGACGTTCTTTTAAATGTCTGTAGGACCAACCGCGTTTGGGCTTACTTCCAAAATTCGGTTTCCACATTCCTGAAGGAATTTGAGTCCTTTCCGCCCGCCAGAATGCTAAGGGATATTTTAAGTCATTTTGAGCATGACCTTCAGAGACCTAGACTTGGATGCAACTTCCACGCTTGGTTTTTTTTCCTTCACCTCCTGACAGGGTGATGCTGAAATCCTGCCCTGTGAGGTTCACCGAGAGAATGCTATGGAACTGGGTGGTCGTGCACCTGAATCAGATCACACTTGATACTCGGCGGTTAATAAGTGCGGGAAATGCGTAACAGTAGGTTCTCAAAAACAAATTTTTGAACGAAAGGGAAGAAGTGGTGCGGAACTCAGGCATTCCGCCAGGTGTTGCCTCTGCCACGCCCCTTTCAACCTTGCGAAGACCACACCCAGAGTTGACGTATCTGTGCCATCGTTTTGCACAAGTAGGCATTTCTTTTTGCGTGTCTTTGAAAATAAGAAGGCGATTATGGAGCAGATTCCCTTGCTTGATTGATCCAATCCAGGTTTGAATCGGGCAATAATCGGTTCTTCTTGTGTGAAGAAGGCGACCATGTCTCATAGACCAGAGTGTCCGCAATATTTCACTGTACATAAGTAGGACTTTTAAAGCAAATAAATTTCTTTTTTTGCGTATCACAGGGTAAGATCAATCTAGCCGAATACGACCAAATCATCTCTGCTACACCTTAGCTACAGTAATGATGGCTTTCTAACAACCAGTGAGGAGGTGGTGCGTTTACCATGCCGTAATAAAATGAGCTGAATGTTCTTCCTCGAGTCACAACACGTAGTCTACTGCCGCATGCAAGTTGTGATTCACCACTTGAATGCGATTCACGCAGTTTCGGTCATGCTGTCCTTCAAAAAGGTGGACATATTACTCTCTGTTGACCAATACCAGGGTCATGCTTTCGATTGACTAGGCTCCTCAGAGCCGCGGTACAAAAATTCCCCAACCATACTGGCGTTTATTGCAGAGCATGCTCTAGTGCTTTATTATTTCCTAACCTGAGTTCCGGTTATCTCTGAGAGTGTTAAAAAGCATAGGTACTGATAGGGATCTTTTGAACTGGTTTGCAGAGGAGCAGGAAGGCTATTAGCCTGGATGATATAAGCTGAACTGTGTATTGGTGTCGAGAAGGTTGAATCGAGGGAGACTGGAAGGGTCCACTCAGTCTTTATTCTGTGGCAGTAAGGCAGAGAGAACAGCTTTAAGATGACCCATTTCTTACATAAAGCTTGTTTGATTCCTAAGGTATCCATCTATCCAGTTTCTTCATTTCAATGTTGGAGAGTTGTGAGGCCGCAAAAACTTGTGGTGCGTCCTCCCTCAATGCAATACTCACCACATCGAACCGAATTCAGATTGTTCTCATGGGACAGGAGTTCTCAACCCAATTCTCGTTTAGCAAAATGACGTACAGCATTTGATCGTAGCTCTGCCATTCGTCGAGGTTTTAAGCCCTATCAGCACTCCTTCATGATTTCCGCAGTAGAACTTGCATTAGAAGGTGAAGAACTTCCACCGTCTCTTTTTTCACAGAATAACAAAAGCCAAGGAGAGCCATGGAAATGCTCTCTTTTCTGCATTGAAGTGAAGCATTTCATGTTATATGGCTAAAAATATGTTGAAATACGATAAGACCACTTGCATGGTTTAGTTCACCAACTACTGATAAATGCACTTGAGTAGCATGTATAACTCTGTTCTCCAATTAGATGCTGATATGGCCGATAACCTATGGAATGTTAATTCAGTCCATAAATATGCTTTTGCCCCTATAAAATAGGCCGTTGTTATCCCCAAAATTTGAATTTTCGTACAGACATAAAGCGAACAATTGCTCACGTTGGTGTCATTCTTCCCCAAATTTACTTTGAACTTTCCTCACCTGAGGTAGGCACCGGTGACCCACACCCCGCGGCACGCTCACTCCTACGTGTTTGCGTAAGTGACGGACTCATCAACAGACATCTTTAATTAGTCACGTCCTTGAGACAGGGCGCCCTTGAAACATCTCCTCGCGCTTCAGTGATTCCGTGAGTGCGTGTGTGTGTGCGTACGGGGGATCGATACTAACGCAATTCCCCACCAGCCAGCCAATCGCGTCATGTCCGTAAATTCGTTCACCTGGAATGCGCTACACACTTTGAGGGACAGCCTTCGCGTTCTCGAATGTGAACAAGTGGCAGCCGGATGCGGTGGATCAAAGCCCCCACCAGTCGCTATGTGGAGCTCTTGCCATTAGGTACTGTAGGATTCATGTCTAAATCCCTTTGCTAGCTTGCCTCCTCATAATGCTGGCCCGATTCCTGTGCATCTCCACTTGAAGTATTCCTTTCCACATCTATTACGTGAAAAAGCTTTGCCACCGCCAAAAATTTGGGTCTTTGGGAAGATTATTTTTGCCTCGTTGAGAGGTCTCGTAGTTGCGACAGTTTACCGCCTTGCAAAGATTGGCATTCCACAGGTAGGTAAGTGATTAGGAACGGCGGAACAGAGCGAAAATAGTAATTCACTGGATTTAAAAGAAGCCTTTTTAAGACTAAATTGTAAACAGATAGCTTTTGAGAAAAGACAAAAGCGTTGCTCGTCAGCCACGAAATACCTTATTTCCCCACAGTCGGTGCCGGTCTCCGAGAGAAACCGGCCATCAGAGACCAGATGCTTTGTAGTTCCAAGTAGTGTTATTTAGCTTTTCCTTTCGCTTTCTTTTAATTAACTGTGACACATGTATGCCACGTGGGGCCTCGAATAAGAAAGTCGAAGCGATACACATACGTACGTGACTCTAAAAGGCAAAGTAGTTACCATGATGAGTTTTTTTTGCTCACAAAAATGACTTTAAACTCCGTTTGCCGTTTTTTGCTTTTACCTGGATAACCGAAAACTATATCGCCTGCTACGAATCGTGAATGAGCTACGCCGCAAGTCCGACCCTAGCCGGAAAAAACCAAGGTGAGACAACGCGCCACCCGACCATTACTTGCTCAACGAAGGCGAGGTCAGCTTTATGTTTCCTGAGTGTGTTGAGGGCATTGGGCACACCATCAGAACCACAATCGTTTATATTAGCAGTCAAATCATAGTATGAAAGCTTATTCAAAATGTTTGGAATCTCCACATGAAGGTTAGAAATTAAGTCCATTTTTCTCCAACCCCACTACATGCCCTCTCAAGGCTTTTCGACGCCCAAGCCATAGGACTCAACAGTTAAGTCGTTCAGGGCTACGGCAAACTAA
Source organism: Echinococcus granulosus (assembly GCF_000524195.1). Classification (NCBI taxonomy): domain Eukaryota; kingdom Metazoa; phylum Platyhelminthes; class Cestoda; order Cyclophyllidea; family Taeniidae; genus Echinococcus; species Echinococcus granulosus. Next base: position 783,485 of record NW_020170396.1, read on the forward strand.
TCCTCTAAGCTTAGAAAATGCCCCCTGATATGAAACCTCGACCAAACTGCGAAACCAAGATAAGAGGAGCCATGATTAGGCGGTCTCTGATGTAAACAAAATCAGTGATGTTGATGCTAATGGCAATGATGGAATTTGGACTTCAAAGCAAGTTTCTGATTAAACGCTTAATTAGCCTAAAAATGGATTTAATTTTTTTTGTTTTGAAGTTTGATTCTCAGTTGGCTCATTATTTTCATTTATAGAATGTTTTGCATCCTAGCAAATTAGTGAAAGTGCTACTCCTACTTGTTAACGCTTTCGCCACCTGCGTCACACATACGTGACGCGCAACTCCACAAGCTTGTGATATTTGTGATTAATTAATTGTGCTACAAACTGGTTGATTGAGTTTAAGACAGTAAATTAAATGTAACATACCATCGTTTTGAAGATAAAAGCAGGTTTTGAGTTCTTGAGTAGTAGCCTTTGATTTGGAAGCAAAAAGGGATGCCAATTAGTGTCACGCAAACGCCTCCATTCCCACTACTGCCACACAATCGCCTCATATTTACCTTCACTGTTTTTTCATATTTTCACAAATCAAAATTTGCTTGTATCCAACTAGAACTCTACTTTGGAGCTTTAAATGAGGTACTTTGACAAGGATTTTTCGGCAATTGAATAGTGAATGAGTGTTCCTGGCAGCGCTTTAGAGGTTTCATTAGACGTGGGCGTTGATTCCCACCACAACGAATGAGATTAGTGGAAAAAGCGATATCACATTTACATGGATACCAGCTTAAATAAGCTTGGCTTAATAAAAAGGGAACATACTCAAAGAGGATTAGCCCCTTACCTGCAGAGCAAGTAAGGTAATAAGTTACAACGAAATGAATGGGACAGAATCGTGAATAAATAAACAAGTTTTTTTCGGGTTGTTACCTACTGTTAAGTGAAAAAATCGTCGCACCAAAAATTCAGGCGCGGAGTGCTAAAGGTCATGGATAAAAATACTAAAATTGTTTGTCCGGAAATAGTGAAAAAGTTGTGTTTCTTTGTGTCGAAAGGGGCATTTTGTAAGCCTACAGCTGGAAATTTAACTGGCGCGTTCGGAGGAAGTAGGACTTCAAAGACCTTTTCGTGGGGTGCTTATAAGGAGGTGCCTTCAAAGACCCGCCCCGGGTCGAACTTTCCATTTGGTGTGGACATCTGGATTCATTCTTTCAAGATAATGAAAACGCTGCCAATCTTGACGCATACTTTCATTGCATTTTAGTAATGAAATGACATTCAGTACGAAAATGCAGCATTAACTCGAAATTATTTGTGTGAGTTTTTCTAGTGAGGCAATGTATTTTCGCACTTAGATCGGTTCAGTCAATAAATTTTGATGATGTAAGGCGATTTTTGCTCGCCTCAGCCCTTGTGTAGACTGATTCACTGAAGGAGGGAGTGAAACTTTCTCATCCAAGAGTTGCGTCGTCACATGCCAAACTGGCCTTTAAATCATCAAACTATGATTATTCGGAGTCTCGGTGTCCTTCGCCCTCATCCTTTAGGGTCTGTCAGATGATGCTCATCCACATTTATTTCTATTTGCCCATTCGAGAAGGAAAGTGAAAGGCGCCTCCGGAGGTGAGGCTAATGCACAAGTTGTCAATTCAGAATGAAAAAGTGGGATAAGGATCTTCATTGACCAAGTCTAAGTTTGCTTATCATAAATTTGCGTTTCTAGCGCGAATGTTGAGGGTATACGACTGCTATCACATTGAATGTGGCTTTGCTACCAAATTTGGTTGTGCACGTGACTTGTCAGCATACACCGCCACCATAATTTGACCCCAGTGATAACTGCCTCGGTTCATTTTCACGTGAAACAACACCGCTTGTCAACGGCAATGGTAAAATGTTGTTTAATTGCCTTGGTGTGATCACGCCTGTTCATCTGCGGGTAACAGAAGGGAGTTACCGGGTCCACTTGTGCCTACATACACCAATGAAATAGGCAACCTTTACCCAAAGCACCTATTTAACTTCACTACTTTTTATGCTTGCATGAAAACTCGGGTGGATTTCAGATAAACGCTAATAAATCTACTAAAATTTATGTTTCGTAGCATTCGGGAATTGGGTCACGACTTCTATCTGCCGAAGTAGTGTGCATTGGCTTTTCTCACTTTCTACAAATATTTACGCAACCGAGACGAGGTTTTACGGGTAAAGCGAAATTTGCCCTGTTAGAAAAGGTCAAAGGAAGCAGGAAGAGAGGAAGAGCATTGCGCCAGATTCGTGAGTACTTAGTGTATTTCTGTGTTCACGCAAACTACACCGGACTACCTTTCTCACATAATCCAAAAAGTTATTCCAAAAGCCACGCTTGTATTATTTAGTCCACAAACAAATTCTTTGTCAAGGTGTCGCCTACTGCCATCAATAATTCACTCAGAAAACGTCTTTTGCGAATTCCCAGCTCCTCCAAACGATCCTTCCTCACCATCGATAGACGAATCGCGCATTAAGCGATGCATCTGACAACCTTAGAATGTAAGTGAAGTAAAGGCGTAACACGCCCCATAAAGTTGGATGTTCCAATAGTAGGTTGGTGTGATGTGAGTCGAAACTGTGAACTGCATGAGCAGCAAGCCCCCACATGCAAACAAACGGTGATATTGCTCCTCACCAAAGTAGGACTTCGCAAGCCTCGGATCAAGTTGAAGTGGCACTACTCTAAATTGAATAACTTTTGCCTCTCTTGCAAATATCTCATAATCGGTTTACTGTAAGTCGTCATGGGAGAATATTGCGGTGACACTGCCTAGTTGCGGTAATAAGAATATTTGTGTATCTTGTCTGTTGCAAGCACTCCTCTAATTCAGGCGGTTAATTTAATTATCGCAGAGGCAGCACAGCACAGCACACAAGTGAGTCACAATGTTGACTTAGCGGTTAATGAAGGTGTTGCATTGGCGCGATCATGATCAGAAAGGTGGCATATGGTGCTTGTGGGCTGCCATCCATGTGGGAATACATCGTGTCAGCCTTCATTCCTCCCCCCCTCCCACCCCCAGACAAGTTACCTCCAATTTTGATCTAGCTGGTTGGTGCATGATCCAAAATGGACTCATTTTCATTTCCCATATTAGGCATAACTGGGAATGGGAGACTTATTTATGCACCCATGGACGCACTTCCGTCCACTAGGCCCAAGGTCTGATTATTTATGCATTAAAACAATGTAGAATCCGACGTGATCATAATTTGACCCCCTACCTTCCATTCCTCGAGCGTCTCGAAAAAGTAACTTACTTGAAGGATTGACATGTCATGTTTGTTTGAGCAGGAGAAGCTGTTAATGTTATTCCGAGTGTTGAGAAGTGGTTAATTGGTTGACTGACTGATTGATCGGTTGATTGAAAAGACACCAGCGCCTCATTATGCCTTCCGTGAAACCGCGATTAGGGTGCTGAAAGAGAGGGTGCGAATCAATTGGATAGCAAGCGAACAGCTGAGCAGTCTGCACCAGTAGGGCCCCGGCGTTTGAACTCATTACAGCAGCGCGACCAATGAGCAGCGGCACAGGCCTATGAAAGCAGCAGAACGCACCCTCACACACCCACACATCTACCACGCGTATATCCAAGCGCCTAACGCCACATTTGTGTTTATGTGTGTATTTGCGTGTCTAATTCAGCAATGAGCAAAATACGTCATATCTCGTTAGAACAGACACCCTCGCCACCCGAGCGGTTGCCTCGTCTGGTGCTACCACCAGCGACGGCGGTGAGCATTCACGGCTCGCCATCGAGACGACACCGAATGAGAGAGTCACACGATTTCAATCGCCTTTCACCTCAACGTCCACTTTCAGTTAGACGCATCTCCGAGGACATCACCATGCCGACGACCACGCGTATACGCTATCCCAGTGAGGAGATGTCTCATTCGCTACAACACAGACCCCTGCGACCTACTAGCCAACCTTACCATCAACTTTACGAGCAGGGCAGCGCCCATGCTGACACCTCAATAGACGGGTGGAGGCCAAGGGTCACCAACCTCCCCAGCGTCACCTCGGGAGTAGCGGTGAAGGACTTCTACGAGGAAAACTGGGTATCCAGTGAGGAAGGAGAGGCGAAGAAACGCTTTCATCTAAGGGAGTATGGACAGAATAGGCGGCAGAGAAGCCACTCCAAAGCCCTCTCCACCTCTGAACTCGATGAGAATAGTGTAAGTCAATGGGAGATTAATGAGAAGGTGGCAATTTCCTGTCTTGCTGTTAGTGCGAGTAAGCTTTGCAAGATATTATTATCATTTGTGTTTTGAAGGATTGACTGATTCGGTATTTGACGCCATGAGATTTAGCATGACCCCACTGGCTCACAGGCGTATTGTAAGGTTAGCACGAGATCGCGGTCGCTTGTGGATCAGTGGGATGGAATTCGTAAGGACTTGCAGTTTTTCCAAACCGAGTGAATACTAGTGTATACAAATGCGAATTCCACATAGACTAGGTTTGCATGTTGTCCCATTTAGTGAAAATCCTGAAGGTTTATTCTTGTCTCAGCTTATAAATCTGGAGTAGCTCTGACCTTTGAGACGAATTTTTTTGTCTTCTCTTCCAGTAAAATGAGCTCAAAAGCCGAGGAGATTAATTGACATTGAAAGTCTTGCGAGTTATGCAAGGCACTAAGGTGATACTTTCAAATCTCCTGCTGGTGTCAATCTGCCACGTGATTGATAATTAGGGGCGTTTTATTGAAAGGGTGTTTTTGAAGCCGTATTAGGCAACACAAAACATTCTCCCTTAAAGTGGTGGTAAAAGTGGAAAAACAAGTTTCACTGAGAATTTAAATGCCTGTGAATGGGTTTGATTTGTATTCTCTACATTCAAGGAGAGGTTGTAGTTCCTTACAATAATCATCTTCTGAGTTCTGAGCCGACACCCTCATCAGCAAGCACCGCCAAACTTATTAGAGGGAACGTGCAGGTCAGCCACCATGGCGCCATAGTGTTGCAATTCCACAAGATAACGAAATACGGTCGCGTAGC
>NW_020170396.1:788615-819441 GCF_000524195.1 Echinococcus granulosus
GGAAAATTAGTAGAGATAACAAGAAGGAGCACCGCATTGACGATTTGACACTTTTTTGCGCTTTATTTTCAATGCCATGCATTTGGCATGTCCGCATATTTTCCACCAAGTCGCTGAGGCGATCGGTCTTAAAAATCGCAAAAATTTTTAGATTACCTTTTATTGCACTAATCATTTATTCCCTCCAAATATTGACAAAGGTAAAATTCTTTTAGGCTTTTAATTAGTTTATCTGAAAAATCCGTGGTATTTGGTCGCTTTCGTTCATTTAACTGAGGCGATTTCGTAATATTCGGAGCAGTGCTTCTTCATCGGCCCTGAGAGGCCAGATGGTAACGAATCATGTCTCCTGCGATTATTGTTATCAACACAATTTGCACCTGCGTAAGCCCGCTTTTTTGTCTGCCGTGAGTTAAATTAATAGCGTACTTTATGTAGAAATTCCTTCATTTGTATTTTTTCTCAGTTGCCTGGACTTGTATCCCCTTTCCAAGAGTATGCGGAAATAGAGCCCTAAACCCTCTTGGCTACTACAACTTTAAAATTAAATTGTTTTCAGTTTCTCTTCACGGTACGAGTGTTGGCCTTTTGGCAGGGGCGCATTTATCATGTCTCGTAAGTGTGTTGTTACCAAAGTGTCTCGCACCCCAACCCCCCTCCCCCAGTCCCGGTTTACTTCCTGATGGGTTCGCCTTTGCACAAAGGCGAGGCCTAACCGCCAATTCGCATTTCCTGTGTGGACCCACTCCTGACCAAATATGTTAACAGAATCCATCAAACAGTTGTTCTCGAGTCCTCCAAGGTTTACATGGTGGGTCATCACATAAATAAAGTCGGTGCATGGCATGGCCCGCATATTTAGATACAGATTATGCGGCTCTTGTCAGCTTTTGTTATTAGTGCAGCAATATTCCAACATGGAAACCACTTGTGGAGAAGCTCTACTGTCCACCTAGATGGATCGCCTATTGGACAAATCGGCGCATTTGGTGAACACTTACTGCCTTAACCATTTATAAAGCATAGCACATATATCAGTTTAACGTCAGCGCAGCAGTGCCGCCAAGTTAATGAATTTTTTACACAGTTACACTGAGAAAATGGTACCCCGGGGTCTGAAACAAGAACACGTAATAGTTAGTGCTTTTGTCTAGGCAATAAAAGTGCTCCGGACGAGTCAAAATTGGAGACGAGGCATTCAAATTTCATTTATTTAGAAACTGAGTCTGAAAACGATGAAGTTGGGGAAAAGAATTAGAAGTTTAAATTATCATGAGATAAAAATTGGCTTTGGTTCAATGTCAACTAGAACTGTGAAGGAATACTAAGGCAAGTCGGGTATGTTGAAATGGTCACTGAAAACGGTAAAGACTGATTTGCCATCATTCACCAATTCACAATGACAAGCCACAACCGCTCATCGCCCAAATGACGTTCGACATGGACATGCCATTTTTGCCGTGCTGTTTGCAGAGGGAAATCACGAAACACGAGATTTAGTCTAAATATGGCACTCTTCTGGATTATATTCGTCAGTCAGCGCCTCCCAAGTGTGCTTAAGTCCACCAATCTAAAGTGGCATTACTGATCCACCTGTCTACAGTGAAAAACTGTGACTTTTTTGTTGGGGCTGAAAGAAGACGTCTGCTCGGATATGTGGAGTATCAGAGAGGCTCTTATTAAAGTGATAAGGCGTGCTCCTGTCAGTCTACTGTGTTTTGCTTTGTCTGGAAAACTAGCATAACTATTTCTATGAGATCTGTAAGTAGTAACTGCCATATAATTCATTGACTTCAAAAGAGAGAATAGTTCTTTTCTAGATACCACAAGAAAGATTGCTTCCTTTTGTATTTGTCGATTGTCTGTCTCGTAATCACCCTAGTTAATCAGAAACTTTGTGAAATAGTTGTCAGGGTTATGAATGAGACACTCGTTTTCGACACTACGATGCGCATGTATTCAACTGACGTAATTTAGCAGGCAAATTGTATCGCCAACGGTTGTACTGTAAATCGTAGTAATGCGCATCTCTCATGGTCTGGCCTGATGATATTCTTACTGATCACCATTAGTCATATGGTGCGGGTCAAGGTCAAATGTCTCAGCTGAGTTTGTCAACAGTAGACACTCGACCACTCCAGTCTCACGTACAAAACACACCAAAGCATTTCCTCCCCCTCCTCCTCCTCATCTCCTCCCAACATCATTATCATTAACATCCATAGCGTAAATATAAATCACGAGGGGAGTGTCCTTTACTCGGTAGGGGACGGTGTGCAGGTGCTGGGTTCACTTTTTGTTGGGTGGAGCGAAAAACCACATACTTCACGCCTCTATTATGCCATTTTCGAGACTTGAATATGGACGCGAGCCCGCATGATGTCTCGATCATTTACTGCCATTGTTTTCTGCCCAACGTAAGTAGGCGCGTCTTGTGTGTTTGGACGAACTGGAGATTGGTTGCCTGTTTTTGGTCTCCTATCCTCCTTATCCTCTTACTGGTTTAATACATGTATTCGCGTTTGTTGCTCCTTTTGTAGAAGTAAAGTTAAAAAAGCAAATCCTAAAAAACTGTCTTGTTGACCTTGAAAGCGGCCAATCAACAGCTGACCTTGACGCTGGTGTATCGAGGCCGAATGGTAGACATCCAAATATTTTGGTATGGCAATAACCTCGGAGCCTTTTTCCTATGATTCACTTAATTATTAGACGATTAGACAGGAAACTAAGGTGCACAGTTTCCAGACTTCCAAAACTTGCGAGTCGGAACATAAGTTGCTAGTGTAAATGCAAAAAACTTTGGTCTACTCTTCTGAGGAAAAAAACGCTGTTACGGCTCCTGACCTATATCGAATGAAATGTGAAGGGGAAGAAGAAGAATGTGGGGGAGGGGACCATTGTTCGGTTTTGTAAGTACTGCGGATTTACTCCGATGTGCATTGGTTCAGTCCATTATTTACTCCACTACACCCCAGAGCCAATCACGACGTGCGATTGCGGCTAAGGCATACAGCATTGTAAGGCACAAATACACACGCTCGTCGACATCGCGAAGTACACAATTGTCCCGGGGTTGATGCATGCACGCAGTCCAGAGTACTATGAACGGTACCCACTGCCACGGGAATGGCATTCGCAAGACAAAGTCGGAGGGCAGCATCTGCATCATACGAATGCTCATCTCATTTGACGACCGGGCAGTGATTAGGGGGGATGTTGAGTCAGTGCTGGTGAACAACCTCTTCCACTCCATGGGTCCCCCGACTCCCGCAACCGAGCGTACTCAATCCACTTCGCGTCGGCACTCCTTTGGCATGCATCACCTCCTCGGCGCCTTGAAACGACACAGGTCCTCTACTGGACCCATCCACGAGAAATTCTTCGAGCACCACAACCACTGCATCAACAACCACGGCCACTATCAACACTCTACCCACAAGATGGAGGAGTTCTCAGGTCAAGTGGCTCTTACAACCCATCACACGGGATTGCTTCTCAGCCTACCCAGCCCAGTGAAACCTGTTAAGACTGTACACTTTTTGGTGGGGAAACAGGAAGATTATGATTTGACAAATCACTTACAAGGAAGGAGGCGGAGTCGATTATTTACACGTCACAGTGTCAGTGCTACCTCGAAATCGCATTTAGTGGAGACTGCGAAAGCATCCGAGGAGGGTGATGTGATCGATTTTCCTCTGCGAAGGTCGATCTCCTTGGGACGGTTGATGGAGGATCAGAATAGGTGCATGGACGTGGTGTTCCAGCGCTCGGATAGCAGTCACTTTGAGATCTTCGGCTTGGATACCAAGCATATCCTTAGAAGGAAGATTCGTCGAGTGGCAAGGGGCTTCAACCTCACAGACATGCATTGGGTTTCGAAGAAACATTCAACTTCCAGTAGGGTGAGCCTGAAGTCCACCTCGAGCTACGAGACAACGATTAGCGGTGGGGTGACCCTCACGTCGTCTTCGCTGAGGATCCAAACGGATGTGAGTATAGCTGTAACCACTTCCACGCTGGCTTCCTGTTTACTACCCTCCATGGCAGAGTGTCTTGCGTCAGCGGTTGAGAGCTAACATGCCTCTGTTTACTAGCCAGTGGAGGCTGCATTTTGGCAATGGCTGATACCTGAAATGGGTGTCAGAGGGTTTGAGGCAGAGGAAGGGTAAAAGCGTCCCTTTTGATTTTCCCATTAGTCACCGATTTTGGTTTAGTCTGAAGATGCTGTAATGTTGGTAGCTCAAAACAAGGAATTAAATCAGGATTTAATGTACTTTTTGCCTTACACCGTTTTGCGACCTTGATTTTTATCTTCATAAAGCGTAAACACTTGTATGTTAGGCAAAATTAATTCCCTTTTAGCCGCCTTGTAAACGCTTCCTTGCTGGTACGAATTCTCATTGGGGGAACATCGGTTGTGCATTATGCAAAGTTCTTCTTGGGCACTTTGTATTGCTTGCGCTAAGGACTAAATTACGTCTTACAAGTCCTACTTCTTGTAAAGAAATATTCTTAAAAGAATTTGATGCATTACCGTTTCTCCCGATTTCCTCGAGGCTTGGATAAGTAACAGATGGATGCTCTGAATGGCTCATTTGCCTCCTTACTTCACTTTTCTTAACAAGTAACAAAAGTAATTTCTTCGAGACTCTATTTCAAACGCCGAGATCAAAACCTGGTTTCTAATCTTTAGAAGCAAGGCTGCATGATATAAGAAAAGATAGAAGAGAATTTTTTGTCCCTGCCCAGGTAACATGGGAAGTACCTTCCACGTCATACGAATCAGTTCCAAGTCAACTTTAGGCTAAGGCGGACGAAAGGATTGCCTTTTCCAGTATGCGTATATCTCTAACCGTTTATGTGTTCAAGAAATATCCCCCTAGATATTATTGTAATGGGAATGCATTGTCTTCCGCCACTGTGCCTTTTGCATTCCTTTTGAAGAAACGTGTTGCCAAAGATGGGGGTAATAATTTGCTAAAGGCCGCCAAGAGAATTGTAAACGGAATGCGGAAGTGCCTACCAATCCCTAAAATGCAATAACTGGTGAGGCCGCATTGTGGTAGTACCTCTACACCTCAGCCGAACCCTATTGTCACACAGGTGGAAGATTTAGCCTAGTCGCGGAGCGACAATGTCGAGAACTAAGCTATTTCCAGTCTTGGTCTGTTCTGTACCTACAAATTCCCCTCCTGAAATTTTATTCGCGTCAAGAGACTATCTCCAGTTGGAAGCTTATCCACCCTAAAAAGATGTTCTCTTTTTCGAAGAAATTTGAAGTTAAGCTCTCTTCTCTACCTCAATTAGTATTATTTGCCATGCAATTGCGCCTAAATTGCCAAATCAGTTTTCTCACTTCTCGAAATTCCTTCTTAATTACCCGAGAGATTATCCAATGTGACACGACCCTTCACCTCTTCTGGATAACGCTCACGCCATTGCCAGACTGAATCAGCTTGAGACATCACTGCTGCAAAGTGGCGCGTCACGGAGTGGAGAGAAGCGTTTCGCAGGCACATTGCCCGCGCAATTGTGTCGTGTCATTATGCGCTAATTGATATCGATTATCGATTAATGTCAATCAATTATCACGCCGAACTCGAATCGCAAAGAGGAGACTTTTCACTTCCATCATCGCGAATCGCTCGTTCAACACACACCTTCATGCAAAGGCCCGCCCTATTTTTAGCTACCATGTCGGTTCTTACCTTTTGTGTGCCATCTGGGGACAGGGCAGTAGGCCACAGCTTCTCGTCACCATGGAAGTACTTTTTGAAGTGCATTTGAAGCATATTTGCGTTATAATGGGGGTAACATGCTACACAAAAAATCAGTAAATGAAAAATGTGGGAGTGAGGTTGGAATTTGACCCACCATTCACATGGTTATTTGTCCTCCTAACACCTTCTTTGTTTACTTCCGCATTTTTGCCCCCTATTTGTATTCGTCAACACGTCATTTTTATCACCTCAGTCGACAAGCCATATTTTAGGTTTTTTTTCAAACATCACGCACAAGATAGCCTTGTGTGGGTGAGTAAAGTGATTTCATAGCGGAAAAAATGGGTGTCGACCTTGTTGATAGGTGTGAAGATGTCTGAGAGGTCGAGGACACCCATGAGAAGACTTTTCCATAAAATTGATTCGCGGTTGGCGGTTCCCTCGGCTCACATCGGTAAGTGGAAGCTGTGAGCCTTGGCTTGTCAGTTGTTTAAGGAAATCTAGTTGCCAAAACAGGAAAGCACACCAGTAAAGCTAAGTACGGTTTATTCTAGTCCTGATATCAAAATACCAGATTTTTTAGAGCCCTATAGATGGAACATTTTAAATCAATTGAAAAGATTTAACTAGTACTTCATTGTATCTCCTGAAATTATCGCCTTTGTTACCTTTTTCTTCTTTGGTCATTAGTCACTCTACGATCTTTACTTGAAAGTAAGATACGAACTGTGACAAAGGCCATATTCTCGTGGGTGAAGCCGTTTTAACGGTTCGAATAGACATTTAGAAGCGAACTTAAGGTCCTAAGTAACCTTTGAACCGACATTTCTGTCGATTACTTGAGTATGTGTCAATGTCAAAATGGGAAACACTTGAACGATGTATTACCGATTGTCCCCACAGTCCTCCAAGGTGTACTGAGGGCGGCATCTTGACTTGCCTGTGTGTACAAAATGCTGATTGTACCCGCCAAGCTGCCTTAACAATAAAATCACTATCAAGCGTTTAACTTTACGGATGCACATAAGAGATGGCCGGCTACATTTCATCAGTACAGCGTGTACCGCTCGTTCACACACATTCGCATCGTTTTACTGCCACTTTGATGCGAACCATCCACTCACTTACTTGAGGCACTGTTTTATTTATAGAGTTTATGGCATGTTCAGGTTAATCAAGTGGCGAAGAGAAACCGAGTAGGGGCTGTTTCTGCGCAAAAAGCAACACCAAGGTACTATGGTTACGGATCAATTACTAACAATCTACCCAACTATATGATCTTATGAGTACCACAAAGGTTACATAACACACTTTCACGCAAAGATGCTTTATTTTCAATCGAATTCAGTGAATTTTAACGGATGGAGAGCCTTGTCTAACATGCTTTAATTGGTCTTTTGCTCCCCGAGTGCAGTTGGTCAATCAGTCAATCACCTATGCAAGAGTTGAGTTGACTGATTTACCATCTACTTTTTTATGAAATTGGTAGCACTCTCAAAGAAGCTGTTAAAGTCTTTTCATTTTGTTGGAAAAGTTGTGACAAAGTTGGCTTCTTTTTTGCTATTCCTTAACAAAGCCTTTGCCTTTGACCTCTTTCACTCAACTGTTCCCTTCCAAACCGCCGCCTGAATATAGCCGTTGACCTTACATTCTGTGGAGAAGGGCAATCGGTTGCACCTACTTGCTCCCAAATCCGCCAGGATATTTGGCTGACCTCGGCCACAAATTAGTTCAATTGAATTCCGCAATTTACATGATCTGGATGGTGGGTGATTCACGACAAATAATCTTGTTCCAACATGGGATCCTCTGCAGTTTGCTTCAAAACATTCACTTGTTTGCAAGCATACTCCAAATAAAAATTGCTCTTCCCTCAAGTTCACCATCTCTCGTCGTCGGATGGCAATTTGATAGCTTTTTTATCTGACAAAAAATTCTCTAGTGCAAATTTTTTGCTCAGATACGTAGAAGAATAACTGGCCTTAATTATTACTGTAATTTGATTGCTCTTTTTTGGCTCTTCATTTCTAAGTGGTTTAAATCGCGTACATGAATTCACTAATTCGTGCTAAATTCGAGCTTGTTCCGATGCCTGTTCTTAATGCTTCTGCGGGAATGTTTTTACTTATTTAATATTAGTAGCAGTATTTAATACCACTGGTTAAGGCCTCGGTTTTATTGCCACATAGGCGTGCGGAAATAAATAAGCCATCATATGAACTATCTCCCACTTTCGATCAATCTATCGGCTTTGGGCACATTTTAGCGTGACAAAATTAAGTTGAAATTAGTGTATGATAGGCTGAATAAAGACGCGATTTAGCCTTTTCATTGGCATTGTTTATCCCTTTGATCTGTATCATTTATATGTTTAGTTAGTTCTCCTCGCTTCCCCTGAACGTCAGTCAATTCAAGACCAACAATATTGGAGTAGTCAAAACACATTAATGTGAGGCCACTCCAGGTTATTTTACTGGCATTAGCCAATGCCCGTGCAGCCTGATCCGCGGAAGTCGTTGATTGGTGGGTGCGGTCATTGATCGAAATTTGTTCGTTGCCCACGTGTCTATGACTGGGATGCACGTACGCACGTACCACTTTCTGTGGGCGCGTGCATGTGCACTATTGGTCAGATTCGCTCAATGCGCAGGAGAAATGAATCGCCTCCTCCATTTATTTCCTACTTCGCTATTTATACCGCTATTCTTTGCTGACATTGGCGCGCGCGCACCGAAGCGTGTTACACATCTCACCCTCACCACCTGACCTCTGCTGAGTCGGCTGTCCCTAATTTGACGGCTAGCAGGGATTGCTGGGATTTTATGCATATACCTGGAGATCAGGTAAACACATTTGCCATGTTTCAGCGTCATATTATGGCATCCCCTGAGCTGATTTTATGCCTGACCTCATTCTCTTGTCAAGGTGTAATGCTATTGTTGCCTATGTCCAATTTTAGTTGTATTCCATTCCCTTTTCCCTTTTAAAAGTTTACAATTCTCAAAAGTTACTTGCTTGGAGCTGCCTTTAAGCGAACCGACATCCTTTCCACCAGGGCGAACTGATAGATATTTAGTGCCTGAATGCTTTAGTACAATGCTTCAAATTTGTCTATGAACACTTTGAAGATCGGATAATGAGCATTGGCTTTCCAGCGTTTCCAGATACTTTATCCTACTTCTACTGAAATTAGTAAGTGTGAAATACCCTTCTTTCAGGTGAGAATTTCACGTTGTATTGTCCCAGCAGTCTTAGGTTTTTTGTTCAATCACTAAACAAAGGCCATTGCACTGCTTCTGGAAACCTGTGCTGCCATTGACTCATCACTAGCATTTATTACGCGTACACACCGCGTCAACGGGCTAAATAACGAAGGGTGTAGGACATTAGGGGACGTCTTTTCAAAAACGCACCATTCCTCTCACTGAAGGTGGCCGCCTAATTGCGGTTAAAAGCAGTGTATCAGAAACGATGCAGTTGTGATTTCTGTAGTCATTTAAAGATGTGTTGCTATAAGGTTTGACATGATTGAATTGTCCCAATTTCTGATCACTATTTCTTTTGTTTGTATTGTAGGAAGTGACACCCTTACGATCTCTGGCCCCAGCGAATTTATCCAACTCCACTGACCCCAGATCACACCACGTGGGCCGATTTGTGGTGCTCAAGGCCACCGTCTCCAACACCAACGAAGAGGCCCCACCGCTAGACGACGCAAAGATGGAAAATGAGCCAAATAGCATATCGGGTCCCCCTGAGAACCACTATTGGACTGTGAGTGGCGGCAAGGGTGTTCTGCTCACCGCACCCGGCGCGCGTCGTTTTGATGTTAGTCGACCGACTAGCGGCGGACCCAATCGCCCCATGCACAGCCGCTTCCGTCAGTTCTTCGTGGAGAATCTTCGTTCCTCCCGTTTGCGGACTCACTCCGAACAGCAGCAAAATCATAACCAAGGTGGCAGCAGCAGCAGCAGTCGCGGCGCCTACCCGATAGGTGAGTCACCAAACAAGCTGAAGCCACCGACAGTCAAATTCGGCGCCGGACTGCCACCCCATGCGCACACCATCACGGCGGGGACGAGCTCGGCGGTCACGAGAGCTCTCCTCCAATCTACACAGCGAGCTAAGGACGACGGGTTGATAGGTGCGGGTGAGGTGAGTCCAGGCACCTCGGGGATGTCATCCTCACCCATGAACAGACAATGTTATCCCTCGGTCTCCCTTACCTCCGTCAACGACAGCGATGGAACGGGCTCCTTCCCGATTTCGAAGAAACGCCTTAAATCAACACACAAAATGGTGCGGAAATTGCTGAAACTATCACCTGGACAAAAGAAACACGTTCATGACTCAGAAGAGCTGCCTGATCCCTCGAAACTACCTCGGGAGCTTCCGCAAAGTTCATTGGAATTCACACAATCTCGACTTAAGAATGCGCCCCGAAGGGTAAGCTGAGGGCTCAGTTTGCATTTATCCCACTATTAATGATCCATCATTAGTAATCTCGAACTGGCAAAAGACGTGATTTAAATTTTGGTAATAATAAGGCCTTGAAAAGTTCGTGGTAAATTACTACTCCTTCCGTTAGAATGCTGAGGTTATGTGAAGTATCTAAAAACATGCTGCCAAATTTTGCTAGACCGACTTTTCCGTATGTTTGTAAAACTCCATTCTTGAGAAAGCGTCTGGCACGTGTTGGTTTTTTTGCCCCAAGCAAGGAGCCATCAACAGTCCTTCATTTGGGGCCAGAAATGGTAGGGGTAAAAGTGAACACCCACTTGAGGTCACTTTAGCAGTGGAATTAGGAGGAGGGCAAAAGTAGACAACGCATCTGTTGGCAGTCCAGCGCTTCCGCTCCCCGAGCCTTGGACCTTTTTTAAATCTGCTTCCAATTCTGTCGCACACCTTGTAATGCTTTAAAGTGGGGCATTTAAAGCCGGAATTTACAGCCTTAAGTATGTGATGAGAGGTATTTGAGCTTTGAAAGTCTACCTAAATGCTTAAGGAATTCATGATTGGGTACAAGGTTTGAAGTTGCATTTCCCATAACCAAACAGAACATTTTAATCGGTATTTCTAGACCCCAACACTTACAACTTTTACTTTTGAGGAAATATTTCTTGATTGTGTCAGCTAAATGGACAAGGACATCTTAAGTGCCTGCTACAACGATTTTCCCTACGCATCAACATTTTTGCGAATCAGACGAAGCCATTATACATCCGAACTTGTGAACTGCAAATGGCACAAATTTGGTTTAGCAAATAACGTCTTACCGACTTTTTGATTGCACCCTAATCATTTCTTTTTTATAACATCTTTAGAGTGTACCCTCCAACAATTACGGACGAAAGGGCAAAACAGGTGAGTCGGATTAGTTCATACCCTCAATTTATGGCACATCACACCTTTGCTTCTCTCCCCTCCTTTTTACTGTACATTTCGAATGGCAGTTGGAGGGGAAAACCCCAATCACCCAATTTGTAGTGGTCAGTCTGTTGTTAAAGTTGAGGAAAGGGAAGGGGAAAGGAGGTCAGTGTAAGCAGTTACGTCAAGTACATGTGTTTGAACTGCGTGTCCTTTCATTCGCGTTTCACGGCCTCGCGGCGTCATTCATTCGTTCATTCTCCTCTCCAGTCTAGACATGCGACTTTTTCTCTACGAAATGAGGTGCTCTATAAAGAAGGTTTTTCATAGAGTTAATCCCTTTTTATTTAATTTTTTTCATTCATACTAGAGCCATTCATGCAAAACAGGACTTTGGCACATAGCCGAACCACAGGGGTACATCCCACTTCTTGATGCTGAGTTTTTGGAACGACCTTACCAACTAGCATAGCGACGAATTCATAAAAAAAGCCTAATGAAATCCGTGGGTCACAAGTCTTTGGTGGCGCTGTATTACAGTGACGTAGGGAACAAGCCGACTCAATATTGAGCTAGTTTGTAACGGCATCCAGGGGAAACAAATCTACCTAAAACTACTTTAATTTCAGCTATGTGTCACAAAGAGTTGCAGGTACAAATGTTCCCAGGTTATGGAATTTATTTACGAGCGTTCGGGCGCTTTCTATCTTTATCCCAGCTGCTTCAACAAAATCGGATGATTCCCCAAATTCGAAGTGCCCAATAAATGGGCAGTAGACTCTCGTATCATCCCTATTTGTCTAATAAAAAGCACTTTTACTGATCTGGGACCAGCACTACCTTGATAGTTAGATTCTGCTGCGTCATTAAAGTGATGAATACTGACAATTAAGTATCCACAAAATATTGACAGAATGGTGCTTTTCCAATGGTCTCAATTTCAAAGTCTCTTTCTGACCAGAGTGGCGTTTGCCAAGCCCGTGACTAATTTTTTTCCTGCTTACAGCAATGTGGAAAAAATGCTGGTTAGAATGGAGCAAATCTTAATTGCAATGTCATTTGGTAAGAACTCTTTGTTATGTGTGACACTGCTAGCTGTAAAAGATCAAAAGAAGGGCTTGCTACCAGAAGGAAGACATCAGAATATCTTTGCTTGTATCGCTTACAAAAAGTGGGAGCTAAGATACATCAAGCACCTTTTATTATTTGTTGCCTTATTAGATTGGCAAAAATTTTACTTTAGAGCCCAGTTGGATGTTGTTTTGCCTACTCTAACGGAAAACGGTATTTCATTACCGGCAATTCTTTCTGTGTTGTTAGTTATGCTTGCAGTCCTTCTACCACTTCACTATCGCGACATATTTAGCGGTCATCCCGTGCTCAAGCATATCGTCTGTGTCAGAGTGCTTTTAGGCCTCAAAGTGGTGGTGTCACGTCTCATGACCTTCTAATTACCCCCTTCTCATGGATACCACTGTGGACATAAAGTAGTGTGGGAATTCGTTAAAGCCAGTATCCATGGTTCATGAGGTCGAACTAAGTGTCCTTCTGTTGTCATCTGACTGCTGGGACCACTTCACAACATCCGAGTCGTCTACGTGGGCGTAATAAGATGCACCAGTCTGGCGGTATGGTCATTGCAGGAAAGTGTTTAAGGCAAACTAGATCTTTTAAGCTTATGAAAGAATAAATTTTAAGGAGACGGTACCTTCATTCAAGGTTGTCCTAGCATCGTCACATGACAGCCTGGACCACTGCTTCAATGCTCACTTTCATTTCAAATTGAAATGATTTTACCGGTTTTCTTCACATGAAGGGGCTCATCCTAAAAATCTTAACCTTTCTTGCCAAAGCTATTTTTCAACTCACTGATATCTTCTGCGGTACTCAAAAGTGTTCGTGGCAAGTGTTCTTGTTGGTGAATGATTGTGTTCACCGTTCCCACAGATTGATTTACCTCTTGTGCAACATCATCATATGACAAGTTGTGTCGGTAGAACATCCAGAACCACACTTTCCATGGTGTGATTGCGCATTTACAGGAGTGACTGCTGTGTCAGTGGGGTGAGAACCGCCACGACCGGAATCGTCACTGGCGTGAAGGTGTGCGATTGGCCACTTGTGAAATGTTATTACTCAAACCACCCGAATGCCCTACTGCTGCATCGTTGTCCTGCATTTGTAGGGTTCGGGCTTGATACTTCAGTTGACAGGGGACTGTAAAACCACGTGATGTTACCCATCATTTGGACTAATGGTGTCTGAACTAAGGCATGACATGATCACGGGTTGGAATAAGTGGTGGTTGGACACACTTGTCACCTGCTACCCTCCGCGGTATTGCCAAAGTATTAAACCCTTTTATAGCTTAGCCTGTTAAATTAAATGTCCCGATTTGATTAAAACATCTATGATGCCTTTGCGCACATACGAGTGGAGAGATCCCATTGGGGTAGGTGGCATGGGTGGGATCGTATGAAAACAGCGTAGTAGTCAAACCACGGGAGATTAGCAAGAGCTGCGTAGCCAAGAGTACCATTAAGTTGAATACCATCCCTCAACAATCCTAATCCGACAGTTTGATGATCATACAGCTCACTTCTCATTCCTATGGAAGCGCCAAATTTGATTTGGTGGTAGAAGAAAAGGTAATGCCTAGAGCCGCTTCAGCAGCAGTCCTACGGGAGTCTTAGTAAGCCTCCGTTCCTGCCCTCAAGCCTTCTTATTCACTTGCGCCACCTCATGGGTTTTCGGTGGGTCGACTATCCCTTTTTGCCCTTCCTACCACAAAGAACTCGCTCCATCCCCTTCCCCTCTGTTTATCGCGCATAAAGTCTATCACCTTGTCAAAGGCAATGCGTTTGATGGAAATCTTTTTGACAATCGGAGCAGAACTGATTTAATTGGACTCCTTTATGGCTTTGAGGTCTGCTTAATCGATTGCCACGGTAGGTCTTTTAATCAACGGTTACAGCTTCCAGTTCCTTCTTTGGAATTGGATCCCAGATATGATTGGGGGAAAGGAATGTTCCATCGGTGCAACGAATTCCTTTCCCTTGGGGATTTAATGCTGTGTGTATGTGCATGTCCACAGGCCTTCTCCTTTCGGTCATCGAGGTCGTGTTCGTGTTCCTCCTCTTCTTCATAACAGATAGAAATATGGGAGAACAATACGGTTATGGAATATTGACTTCCGCTTTGATTGTTTTAACAGTATCAGTGGCATGAGTTTTTTGCAGGTCTACAAATTTTGATGAGGTTTTTGTCTAAAAAGCAAGTATATTTCTAGGGCATACAACTCTTCCTTTCTTAGTAGAAGGAAATACATTGCCTTGGTAACAGCAACCACCATTTTATGTGCATTTCGCAGCCCAAATTAGCACGAAGGCAGTTGCATATGTGGTGGTGCATTCTACCACCGCTTGCACCTTTTTCCACTTCACATCTGCAAAAGCGAACAGAAATACTCGCTTTATAGTTGTGTGTTGAGAAGAGATACGAAAATTTTTCCTAATTTTGTTGTCTTTAGGGCCTCAACTTGACGTAATTCCACGCGTTCTCCCCCAGGGCGGAGCCAGGTCGGAGGAACTCCTGCTCAGTGCCTTTTCGAGGTCACTCTCTGGCAGCAGTAGTCTTGGTAGCAGCCATCATAGCCACGGTCACCACCACAAACACCACGATCACCACCGTGGTCATCATAGTCACGATAGGTACGCCGTCAGTCCCATGGCCTTGACACGAGTCACGGAGAATAGACGCTACCTGATGTTCACCAAGGCCTCTCCGTTCAGGGTGGGTCATATGGAATACACCTTTATAGCTTCGTTATTATGTTTTAAGAACTTGAGTCCCATTTAAGCAGGATATTTTAACACTGATAACCTACGCAATAACACAAAATCCGCCCTACTTTATTGCCAGGCATAAAAAAGGTAATTTTAAAACTCCCCACTAATTTTTTTACTGACTGCAACAAAGGCAAGTCAAATCACCGAAAAGATGGCTTTGAAGGAAGCAGTCTCTTCATCTTTTTAAAATAGAAAAGGATTGAATCCGGTTATCAAATCTTGCTAAAAATCATCATTCTTCCTATCAGTCTAGTTGATTTGGAATTCTCCAAAGTCAGAAGGATGGCTCAAATAACACTTGTTTCAGGCAAAATCTGAGAATCGCTTTCAGTCCGTGCGAATACGTGCTCCCTTTTATCACTTTAAGTTGAAGATAGAGAAAAAGAGGCAATTTCTTCCCATACCCGGGGCTCTCAATTCGTGTGCGGATGAGATTTTAGGAGTGAATGCAAGATGATACGAATTATACGGAATGAAACCGTTAATCAGAGTAAATGGCTGGTCTCAACAATTTGTTTGGTCAGGTATAAGTGTCCGAAATGTCAAGTTCCTTTTGGACTTTACTGGGAAATTATCATCTCTGTGGGCGGAGGGGAATTAACTCCAAAATCCTATCTTTCCACACTCAAGGAAGGTACGTACGACAGCAATCGGATGCACTTTGCTGTGTAAGGGGATGGGGTTGGGGGCTTCCTATACACAGCAGTTTGGGGTCTTTTTCATACAAATTTCCTCACCTGCCACTTTTCTATTCGCCATGTGAGGTAGTCGTAGAAAAATGATATGGAAGTAATTTACCGCATGCTGTTAGGTAGGGGATACTTGGTGCTGAAGTTCTCTACACGATTACCATCGGCTTCACACACGTGACGTTTCGATTTGCCCACCCGAGTTTGGCGTTGTAGACATCTTTCATGTGCCTATAACTTGGCAAGGTCATGACAACCGATTGCATCAAATCACGTGTCGGCAGCATATGGCTTGAGTCTAGATTAACGAGGCAGATGCGAAATCCTTTCCGTCGGGATACAGCTGCCGTGTTGTTTGAGCAACAGATGGTTTGGTCAGTTTGGCAAAGTCACTGTTAAAACAGGACTCGGTTAGATCCTTGCCTTTAAATGGAATACGTAAGGTAATTGTACCTCTCTCCAGTGTAAAATGAGGCGTTTCCATTAGACCAAGTTTTTAGTTGAATAAAAGAATTGTTTTGATTAACTGTTTACTCTACCAAAAGGCCAAAATTAGCAAAATTTTTTCGTCGCAGAAAAGCACCTTTTGCCTCTAGATCGTCACAATGATGAATTACGCATTAATATACCACAAGAAAAAAGGCCATTGAATGGCTGTATTCCGATGGTGCTAGTAGTGCTTGCCTTTGGTGTTCCAAAATAAGCCCTCTGTGTGACGCAAGAAAAAGTACAAGGACACCATGTATTCCATTGATGCTCCTTTTAACCCAACCTGTAAGGTACCGTTCCCGTCACATAGCTTTCCCTTTCACTGCATCCCCTGCCAACGCACGCGCATTGGTAATGCCTCGCAACACCCAAATGCGATTCTTATCCCCTCTCCTCTCTCCTCTCTCCCACCATAATGAGGCCTTGGTTACACCAAATTAATTGGTCTGCAACAAATAATGCTAAACTCCACCCACTCCTAGAAATTGTTTTCCCAAAGAGTCATATTTATGAGACTATGGGAGCAACAGTCTGGACACCCTCAACCCCAATCGGCACATCAAAATGGCCTCCGATTAGTCACTCACATTTGGCGTGTGGCTGATGCATCAATTCAGACAATCAAAATTCGTTGGAGAATTTTTTTACCGCTAAAAGCCAAATTGAAAATTTTCTACGCAGTAAAACGAAGTGAAATTTGAACCACAAAACCCCTCCTTTTCCTAATCCACGTCAGCTTGCGAAATAGCCACATTTTTCAATCTGGTCGTGCCCTGACCCTCGAAAACTTCATTGCTGACGCAGGCAAATAGGGAACGGTGTTTGAATGCCACAACAAAAATGCTGTTTTGAGGGTGTGTCTTTGATCGTCCCATCTTTTGGGCTTTTACGAAACAAGCGTTCCGCTTTACAATTGACAGGAATTGGGAATTTTAAAAGAAATATCGTTCGAAGTATGTTTAACGAGATGGTGAGGTACGAACCCGCCTTGGAAATTGAAACTTGAAGAGCAATATCTTGCGAAACTTTTGTACAAACTTAGCCATGACCCGCTTTCTTATCGGGGAGCAACAGCACGCTAACAAGGCGTTCCCTAAGGCTCTGTGTGAAACCATGGTCTCAGTCCCTATTGTTCGGCCAATAACTTAATCGGGGTAGAAGTATGAATGCTAAATTCTAGTTCCAAAATCACGCCGTATAACTGACACTGGCACGCATTTACGCGGTAGCTTTGGTGCCAAGTGACCTTCGTTCGCCAACCACCAAAGCAGACACCACTACTAGCTAATTTTCTTTCCTAACACGTTGGCTTCGCTGAAAAATGTCACGGCAGCAGATTAGTGATGCCTTCTGCACCTATCTCCTCCTCCTCCCATCACCAGTGCCCAAGGGGAATCATGCGATGTGACACGGTTGTTATTTGCTGCCACAGCTTTACCCACACTTTAGTTATCAACGGCACAAGCATGAACAGAGGGAAAGCCAGGTGTGTATGTGCACACAAGTTTTGAGTTTTGCGGGGAAGACCGTTTCAAGCCTAAGGCTGATATAGACACACTATTTGGACAACCACCTACGGAGAAATGCCTCCGCTGTGCAATCTGAATCGTGGACTGAGTAAACACTTCTGTGCCAATTAAACTTTTTTTTCAAGTCCAACAACTGTCGAGCCTTGTACAATGACTCCTTAAACTATCAAGTGTGATGTATTTGGAAAACATTCTTAAACGGCAGTTTTTTTTTTTCAGTCACCGTACGAATTCCTCCAGACTCGCGGAAAAGGACTAAGTAAGTATCAACCGTCGAAGTCATGCGCCGGTCTACCTTCACTCTTTCCCCTCTTCACCCAACTGCTTTTGCTGTTTTTGTTGTTGCTGCTTCAGCCTGAGGCTATGGGGGTTCCATGGCCCTCTAAGTGCGAATGTGTCTTTGCTACGACTGAACATTAAAGTAATGTTTTTGCCTCCTCCTCTCGCAGGTGAATCCGAGGTCTACACGGTGCTCTTCCGGCACACCACATGCTACGAACTGATGCCAGAGAGCGCAAAGTTGGTCACCTTGGACAGCATGCTTCCGGTAGGTTCTTCAAAACGTCATATACCAGGCTTGTCCGCTGTTTCATTTGCTTCACCAATTACCAATGCTGCCACTTTGAAGAGGTGACAGTTGCAAGCAGTCGATGTATACGCAATTATAGCTCAAATTTCAACTTGCAGAGGTCACAATTAGCACTGCTATTATCTCCACCCTCTCCATACGGCTGAATTACCTCTTAGCTGGAAATTAGTAGCTCTTAAGTGAAATCGGAAAAGTTGAGTCCATATAAGGAATGGAAAAGGAGGAATTTGAAGGAGTACAAACACCACTCTTTTTTTCTAACACTTGGGAAAATTCGTCAATACAACTAAACCATCATGGAATGGCGTGCGCCTCTTGGTGTCCAGTGTGCTCTGGACTCCTGAAATGGCAAGCTTTCGTGTTGGCGAATGATTTCGCTCACTTTTCGCACAAAGCCAACGTGTCGATAAGACGTCCATGTTCAGACTACTCACAAGCTGACTGCGTGCTCACAGGAGTAACTGCTGTTGTGGCGGGGTGAGGAGCACCAGGATCGGAATCGTTACCGGCGCAAAGGCGTGAGGCTGGCCACTTGTAAAAAGAATACTCAAACCTTTCAAATGTCTTACCGTTGTGTTTGTATGGCTGGACTTGGATTCTTCTGTGATTAACAAGGGGCTTCAGCAGCCATGAACAAACTACTACTGCTGCTTGTCATCTTGGTTAAGCTTGTCAAGACCAGGCAATGACATTGATATGGGTGATTATGAGTACCAGTTGAATGCAATTGACACTTATTACCGCAATGGTAACTTCCCTTCCCATAAGTGAACGCAATTCTTATTTTATCGCCCATTCGTCAGCACTTCTCGAAAGGCTTCAATTTCTGATGTTACCTTATGCGACAATAGTGATTGCATTCTATCAAAGCCAGATTGATAAAGTCCAATTTCACTCTTCGTGTAAGTTCTGCTTCCTTGCCCTCAAGGTCGGAAAGGCATTCCGGGCACTCTGCGTGAACGGGATTCGAGCCGCACCAGTGTGGGATTCGGAGACACAGACGTTCTCAGGGGTTCTCACAATAAACGACTTCCTTGAAATGCTTACCTACAGTTGGCGACGGCAGATTTGTAACTCCGCCAGAGAGGGTGAGAAAACGGCGGTTGAGGACATCGAATCCACACCTATCAAAAAGTGGAAGGGTAAGTGGTGCCAACGAGGTCAACATCAGTTTATCTTGACTCTTATTTAGTCTATTTGTGAAAGATTAAGTTTTGATGCTAAGGGATGCACGTACTTTTATGCCATATTCTCTTAGTGAGTAGATGGAAAGCTCACCATTTTCATTTACTACCCCTATTAGTTAAAAGCTTCTGGGTTGGTTTCAGTGAATCCTGTTTAATATGACGTAGATTTACCGCCTTTGTTGACTAATTAATATGAAGATTGGATTTTGTGTCAAACGTTGTCTTATTGTGGTGCTGCCTCCTTAAGCAACCAATCAGTGCTGCGCTCTGAAAAGCCCTGTTGGGATAGCCTATTAAGCGAACGACAACAGTTTGACGGCGCGCATGTCAAATGAGTGAAGCGAAAAGGCTACTAACTAGGGTGGATCAAATGCGTTATGATAATTTAAATCGCATATTTTCCTTAACCCCATATTCTCGCGTTCGAGGCCTACATTAACTTCCCTCGGAGTCATTTGTCTTTCTTGCGTAAATTCCGAGCACTGTTTCATGCCATTAAACCAAAAAATTATTTTGCTAATGTTTCCCTATTTTTCGTCCCCAAAGGCAAAAGCAGCTAATCTCCTCGGAGTTTATGGGGGCAAATTTTATTTCCACCTTTCTTGCCCTAAAGTTTACGCATAAGATTCATTTTGAAGTCAAGTAAACACAGAAATCTTCGCTTTACACTTACTTCCGAACTATCGAGTCTTTGTCTAGAAAACCCTCATTCATAGTGCCAAAGCTATCCATTTGAGTCTTAAACACCTCTCTGGTTCCATTTTCCAGTCCTTTTTAAAATTTGGTTGTACTTACTGAAGATTACTACAAAACTTCAGCTAAAGAAGGTAGGGGCATGGGCTCAAACAAAAAGGGGGCAAAATGTCCTTTACTTTCTCTTGAAAATTGGTTCCTTAGTCTATGTATCATTAAAGTTTCCTCTTCCCCCGAGAATTATTATTAATTAGCAATAATAATTATTGTAGGAAGGAGTCTTTGAAATGCTTCCTAAAAAAAATAACGATTCTTCAAGTGGAGATATTTTGAGTCTGGAACGTAGCTAAATGAATTTAATGCATTTATCCAAAAACTATTCCTTTCCTTTTCTGTTATGATTTACTTTTGATGGCACTTTTACTACGCATCAAAACGCCCCCGTACGTCGCTTTCCTCAACTTTTCTGAATTTCCAGTGATTTGCCTTTACTTACATCGGACGCCTCAAAATGGAATTCATGACATCTTGGCTGTAGTAGTCGATATTATCATGAGATCCTCTGGTAGGGAACGGACCATCACTTTCTGGTACACAGTAGATAACGAACGAAAGTGGTTTCCATTGATAGTATGGTTGGCCAAAATGAAATGACCACACAGAATTGTCAAAGAACGTAGCTAACCTTCGGCCCACACAAACGAGCTATCATTTTTGAAGGAAGGCAAAAGTTGTCGTAGAACTAAATAGTCTGATGAAGTGTTAGTACATTATCCTTCAAATGTAATTTTTCCCACACATTTGCTTGGATTTATTTTCTCGAAGAAAGTGCTTTATATTTACCCGAGTTACATTTCACCATCAGATCGTTGCTTTGTTGATAAATAGTTAAACTGCTCATCTTTTGAATCCATGCAGAAATTCGTGCCCGCACAAAGAACCGAAAATTCTCCGGAATAGGCCCGCATGATACGATCCATGAAGAGGATGAAGAGGTTAAGGAAGAGCAGGTGAAGGGAGAAGGGGGGGATGGCGAAAGCTGCTCCAGTAGTTGTAGTAGCAGTAGCAGCAGTGATAGTGACACCGACGATGGCGACGGTGATGACGATGATGGTGGAGACTCTAACTCAGTCGCGTCAGCTCCCTCTCAGTTGGGCGAATTGGAGCACACTCGGATTCACTCCGGCCACCACCGTCAAGGCTACAAACACCGTTCGGTGCGAGTCTGTGAATGTCGTCGGATGGGGGGCGGGTGCAGTATGCGTTTAAAGCATCACCGGATGGGCGGGCTGACTATCATCTACCCCGAGGACTCACTCTATACTGCGCTGCGCCTCCTTGCGCACTGTAAACTCCACCGCCTGCCTGTCTTTGATGATCCAGTCGGTGGAACCGGTAACCCTCTTTTCGTACTCACTCACCGATCTCTCCTCGCCTACCTCTACAAGAAACAAATCGACTTGCCCAGACCCAAGTACCTCCAGGCAAGCCTTCAAAGATAACTCCTTTTCCAGCTGCGTTGGACACTTTTGACCATTTTAAACGCCATCAGGTTTCCAAGCCAACAGGTATATCGGAAGTCAGTTTTGAGAGAAACCTGGTTCAGTCTAAAGCAATAGCAAATGCGGTATGCATTAGACATCTTTGATCCAGCAATCAACCGTAACCTTGTAGGAATGCTCCTTCGTTCAAGAAACACCACTGACAAGTATAATACATACTTTCTTGTAGGTGTTTGGAAAATGCCTTCACTTGTATTACTTCGAGAATTAATTTTGCAGGCAGGAAGTTGTTCGTAAAAGTTGCGGCATCTTAAATGGTGAAATAAAATTCATGGCAAAACTTGTGAAGACCTCAAAAATGAGTACCTTACGAGCGAAATAGGGCGATTTTAGTCCTCATCAAATTTCTAAAACTCTGGGCTAGACCATTTCGCCTAATACGGAGGACAATATTTCCCCTTTAGGACCATTTTCAAAGTAGTGGGTACTTCAACGGTAACGTTTCTTCAAAGGGAAGTTGTTTGGATTGGTATGAAAACAGCCTGATGTGAGGTGGTTCTAACGTCGTTGTGATCACCTGTGAAGGCTATACCATCGAATATTCGTCTTGATAGAAAGCTGTTTTGGTCTTGCATGAACATCTAAATTCGCTGTTCGATACTTTGATCACTGTAATGCTTCTGGGATCATAGACTTTTAAAAGCTTAGTAGAAAAGAAAGCAGTTTCTTTCAAGGAGCAATAAGGTGTATATTTTCTGCCTTGCCGACTATAACTTTTAATACCGGCGGTTTTATTTATCATTCCTTCTACTACTGTAATTGCGAAGATTCAGTCATAAAAAGCCGGTGTCCTTTAAGTTTTTGGCTACTCAGCACAAACCAACTTCTGTGGCTGCTCTTTCAGCGATAAAAACAACATGAATTGGATGTTCGAATCCCAGTAAAGGGAGTTGTTGTGCCTTAAATTACCTTTGTTTGCTGTGGGATATCTTATAAGCCGCAAACACCTAGCAAAAGCGCCTTCAGTACCATAACACCCAGAAAGTACCACCACGTTGCATCCCTAAGTTAGTTTTGATGCTCCTGAACGTTAAGCATGTGGTTGCTGACATTTAGATTGAGTTGTTGAGAGACCCTTTAGTCATTCACTCGGCGCTTTTCCAACTTTAGTGAAAAGGCTGCCTTGGAAGAGGGGAAAAGAACGGCGTGTCTTTTGCGCACAGAAGACAGTATTAGTAGTGGCAGTGGTTACTCGTCTTTCCTTCCGAGATGAACCGGAAGCAAAACCCTAATTTATAGATGCTTGAGGGGAGAATGGGGTGCCATGAAAGTGAAGTCGTTGTTACAATAAGTG
Organism: Echinococcus granulosus; assembly: GCF_000524195.1. Classification (NCBI taxonomy): domain Eukaryota; kingdom Metazoa; phylum Platyhelminthes; class Cestoda; order Cyclophyllidea; family Taeniidae; genus Echinococcus; species Echinococcus granulosus. Next base: position 811,583 of record NW_020170396.1, read on the forward strand.
CATAACCCTTAATGGGGTCTTTCCAAAACCTAGATCAGCTACAAATTCACATCCATGGTCATGAATCCACTTACACTCTCAAAATTTGCACTCGTTTCTGCCGTTCTGTGGAACTGCTTCAGGTTAGTCGGCGTCCAACTAAGACCTCGTTACCCATTCCCTCGAGTTCTCGAAGAAACTCACAGATGTTTTGACAGATTGCGCAAATCTTGGTAAAAGTGTAAGCTGATCAACCAAAAGGCCTATCCCGTTGCTAGTCGAGCACAATATCTGGTCCATTTATCGCGCGCGTAGATGAAGGGAGTGTCTCTAGTGGATGTCCTTCGCGTCCTTGCTTAATTACATGTCCCAGCAGTATTATTCACCACTTCTCATGCATTGAGAGCTGATCTGCTTAGTTGCTTTTGGTAAACTAGTAATTAAAACAGTCATTTTGTTACCGGAAGGATATTTGATGTTGAAATTGTACAGTCACTTCAAAGTGGACCTTTGTTACTGTGCAGAGATCGTAAACATTGACATCGTCACCCCAACTGCCGTAATATGTACCTTAGCGCTCTGTGTGTGACTGAAGTCTTTCCAACTGAGCCCAAGGCCGCTACTGCAGTGCGTGTGTGGCGACATTTTCAGCTAAAGTGTCCGGAGGCACTAAAAACCCCACCCGTTCGGGTGCTCATGCAACTTACTTAAAGCAAGACAAGGCACGACTTGACAATCATTAATTTTGCACAGGGGAATAGGCAATAGGCTTAGCGACTTTTCCTGGGTCTTAATGACAGCGAGACCAACATGACAGCACGCAATAGCCTTTGATCTTAACAGTTAAAGTATTTCATGAAAACTACTTCGGATCATGTCTTGAGGGCTAGGAGAGAGTTTAGAAGAAGTGGACCACGGTGCTGGCGGCCAATTTAAAAGTGGCATTTGACATCCTCTATGAAATGTTGATTATGTTCGGGAAACTCCTTCAAAAATACTAGTGAAGAAAGAATGGTTAATAAGTTCCATTCCACCTGCGACGATCTTATTTTTGAATGAGATGGATCTGTTCTCCCTGCTCTTCTTGAAGGCAGTACGGCGTTTCCAAATTCACCTGTGGGCCACCGATCCGAGCTGATAGGGAAGATGAATATCATGGCAAGCCCTGACGGTCTCCTTTTTTTATCCAAACAAGGCAGATGCCCTACCCAAAAGCTTTATGTTAGGCGTCGGTTGTCTTTTATCGCGGAATTGAGGGAACAGTTACCATTAGAGAGGACGAAAAAAGTGTTGACACAGGAATTTGCAATCTTTTCCAATATTAGCATATTCACCGAAATTTTAAAAAATTTATATTTCCGGATTTTAGAGGGAAGAAGTCTCTTGAACGCAAATTTGACGCTCATTTACAGACAGACAGAGATACTAGATGTGGATGTGTAGTGCAAAATCCAATGACCGCCAACCGTTGCGGATGCTTCTGAACTCCCTGGTTCACTACTCCCGATTCTGTAATAGCTCATGCAACCATAAATGTAGGCTTGATCGCACTATCTCTGGTACATTTTAGCCATAGCGGTAAGAGAAGACTTGCTACAAGTTCTAAATTTGATGGATAACGGGAAGAATTTCTAAGAAATGGGACCCGAAGTCATTAACTCTAGCAAATATAGGTAGACATTCCCTCCTAATGTTCAGTGGATATAACATGCTTGTTTTGCTTAATCTTCCCATTGCTGTAGGCGCCACTGAAGGAGGCACGGGTGGGCACGTACGAGAACCTGGCACTGGTGCTGCCCTCCACCAAGTTGGTTGACGCACTGGCCTTCTTTGAGGACGAACGGGTCTCCGTCCTCCCCGTAGTCGACTCCTTAACCAACCGTCGCCTAATCGACATCTTCGCCAAATTCGACGTCATCGTAAGTGGCACGATGCATCGAAGTTCAAACCAGTACCTTTCAGGAAGACCTCTTTCAATTAGTGAGATGAATATTTTTGTCGTTTGTCAGCGAAATCTACAGCACAGTAGCTACTTAAGTTCGATTTTTTGTTGTGCAACAGTGGACCATATTCATGCTAGTGCCTCTAGTGTCAATCGCCTGGAAGTAAGCGAGGAGTTTCTTCGTCCAGACTTGAAGACAAACTGGTCCTTTCAATACGATGGATCGGTTGGCACAGCAACACTTCCGTCTTGTAATTTTGTCGTAAGGCCGATGGCAAACTATGAGGAATTCTGTTTTTGTGGATTAAAGTCTATGTCGATAATTAAGAGCATCTGGAGCCATCATCCCCTTGAATGCAGCCTTAATATTGCTGGAGTGAACTGCTTTCCATGCTGATGGAAGGTGTCGCCCATTTTCAATCTAATTAGAATGGACACATCTATTAACATTAATAATAAATTACCAGGAATAATTACTTGCTCACAATCTCGAACATACCCTAGATGGAGGAGTTAGTAAGCACAGTATTACTTAGAAAATTTGAAAATCCAATCCAATTTCAATTCAGTACATTTGATTACCAAGTCTACTAAATTTCATTTAAGCGATTTCGTTAGCCAGCTCCTTGCATACCTTCGTTCCTTCACTACACCTGTATTTTAGCCTAAAGAACTGCTAGCAACTTGCCTTATTCGTTCGTTAAGTGGAGGCTCTCAACTCAAACAAGACACGAAGACTGACCAAAATAAATGTTAATGATACACTATAATTTATTCAAATTTCGGTTCAGATAAGCCAGTGCGTATTGGTAGCTTTGATATGATCAAAAATTCCATAACACAATGGATAGTTTTAGGTTTGAACCCCGAGACTGGACCTTGTCACTACCATTTACGCCTGTACATTTACTTCCCCGACAAAACTTTAGTACGCCTCTGTGTTTTAGCCTGAGGAACTGCTGGTAACTTTACTCATTCCTGTTTGTTTGTTCTCGCATTATCAACTATTGCCATTAGGTTTTAACCTCAATTTTTCATCTTCAACTACATTGTAGACCCTAATTCTGGCTGGGAAGCACAAAAAACCCGACATGACCGTTCAGGATGTCTTGGATATCTGCAAGGTGTGCCATCATCTTACTTTTCTTTGGTATGACCAAACCAAACGTATATACATTTTGGAATTTTATTTCTTAATATTTTACTCATTAGCAATTACAGCCATTTTACCTTTGCCATTGTTTTCGGGGTCAGAAAGATCTACTCTTCTTGGGATAGGGAGGCAAAACAGCAGTGCTGTAAGCGCCTATCACAGGAGTTCACACGCACCTGACTTTGGGGGAAAATTTTTTTCCTCTCTCCTATGTTGCGCGATATGAAAGCGGAATTGTCTTTTTTTTATTGCAACAGGGACACGATTTGCGCCTAGCTGTTAACACTCGTCATAATAATCATTGCCCGAGAAACTTAAAACAGGTCATTAAAGCACCGTGATTGTCTCACCTTTCCTCGGAGAGTACGGTTTACAATGGCTTTATTAAAAGGCGCGACTTGTATCGGAGTCTTACTAGGTGGTTGAATTAAACTAATTCAAGCCGTTATTTCCTCTACCAATTACTCCATTCGCACCCCTCTTTTTGTCCTGGTAACGTTTCCCTTAGTTTCCCAGATTAATAAACTCAGAGGCCCTTTGCCTCACGTCAATCGGGCAAATAATATAACGATAATATAACGTTTTTATCCACTTCAGCAAATCCATCGTGGTGTTATACCCATCCCAGAGGGACAGAACATGTTCGATGTGGAAATCTGCCGCACCACCGACACCATCCAGTTTGCCCTGAACAAGCTAATGCGGACTGGGGTGGGTGAAGTCCCCCTTTCTTTCTTCTTTTCCTAAAATTAAGCCCGAAAAGTCACGTGCTTTTACACCCCTGACGCAGTTACTATTGCATGGCTCGTGCAAGTAGTGCATCAGCCAACTAACCCCTCTCCCACTCCCCATCTCTTAGGTCTGACAGTTAGAACCTCATTTACGCAGCTTCCATACACTACCGGGAAATGCCAAGGTCAAATATGGTGGCATGCCTGTTCATTGGTAGGCGCTGATAGTCATGGCTGAGTGCTTAGTGCCATATGCAGTGTAAATAGCTTCCTTCATTTGGTTTCCATGTTTTACCTTTAATTTCTGTTCTCAGAATGAACCTCATGCATAATTCATGACAGCATTAGAAACTAATTAGCTTTGACTAGCTAGTGATTTGGAATATTTTTTTTTTGCTTTCACTCTGAATTTAGTGTCTTTGAACAGGGCGCAACTGCTATTTTGGCCAGGAAGCTACTGTTTTGGCAAATCGTTCTATCATAGGTAAATAAATTGCACCACCCAGCACTTTGACATTCCTGGATAAGCTGCCTCATCACGACGAGACTGTGTGAGCGGGAAGTGTGTGTGTGGTTCGGATATGCGAAATTTCTCTCTTGCGCTTGCAGTACCATCGACTGATAATCGTGGACAACTCAGTGGACTGTCGAGTTGAGGGCGTGGTGAGCATTTCGGATCTACTCTACTACATGGTCCTGCGTCCCTCACCTCGCGGCTCTGTGGCACCCTCACAGACTGGCACAACTGCTAAACAGCCGGAGACGGACTTGGCGGAGGCGAGCGCGAGACCAACAGGGACGGGGGAGGATGACACAGCACCTGACTGGCTTTTCTACTCCGAACAGGACCCCAACGCTTTGCGTAGAAAGCCCTGCGTCCCTCTGGTGAAGTATCTGCCCAATTCCACCTCTAGTCTCAACGGCAAGGAGGGGGCAACAGCTCAGAGGCAGGAGCGTCATCGATTGCGTGTGACTTCAGGGAGCTCTGTGACTACTGTCACTACCAGCACTGCATCATCCCGCTCCTCGTCTACCGCATCATCCTCCTCTTCCACATCTTCTACATCGTCTACGGCCTCTAGCACGGATTACTCTTCCTCCTCTGCCTCCTCCTCGAGCTCTTCCGCTGACAAGGGCTCTAGGTCGCGTTCTAACTCACCGAAGGCCACTCCCACTGCTGCCAAGACAACGACGAGGGCAATGACGGCGGCGAGAGACACACGGAGGGCACCAGTCGATCGAAGGGGCGGAGAGAGGACAAGGACGAAGATGCTTAACTCCTAAGAACCGATCTACAAGCCTTTCATTCATTTCGCCTCAAACCTACTTCACTTCCTCAAAACAGCACCAATCACAGCCACGAAACCACACGAGCGCACTAGCCAACCACCCACCTATGAACGACATCCCTGGTCTTTGTTTATTTTTCCAGTGCTTGTTAGAAAGAAAAGACTGACCAACTAACTAACACCCACACACTACATATACGGCGCGTGTAAACAGACTGCGTACATATATTTTTATCGACGACCAACTTCAAGGTTGCTCTATCCCTGCTGTTGACGTTGTTCACGCCATCGCACCGGGCGCCGAGAGCACAAGTAGCCTCCTGGTGGCATGTAAACGACGCAGCTAGCTCCAACCGCCCCCATTCGAGACAAAAACAACGAGCTGTTGTGCGGTAACTTTTGATTACACACCCAAGCCTACTCTTTCTCGCTCCTGGGGAAGGAGACTGAGCCCTCCGCCCAAATCAAAAGGAAAGCCAGTGGACAATCTGGTCAGTTTTATTGATAACAGAGATCCCGGATAAATGCAAACTGAACCCAAAGTTGAAAGTGGGAGGAGGAGATACACGCAATTATAACAACAGAAAAGGGCGGGGCGGACGGGGGAGAGAACGGTACAAACAAGGCCGCCATCAATAGCGATGCTGCTGCTGTCGCAGTGCATAAAAGGAGGCATTTTCGTGTATGTACAATGATGCAGACAATCGACTCCCCTCCGCTGCAAACAAAGGACATGCGAGGTGTGCTCCTAGAGGCAGAAAGGAGGGAAAAGACAGAAAGTGGGGCAATTGCGCTTGAACGCATTGAGACAGGACCCACACGAAGATGGGTGTCGCTCACACTGTCTATGACTGACGTTTCACGCGAGGACGAAAATAAGAATGCCTTCAGAATTGTTAAATTGATAAATTAATTCGCTTTAGGAACACGCATAAGTTTTCAGCCTTAGCATATCGCAGTGACGATTTTAAAACCCTTTGTCGAAAAAATGGCAAACTTAATTGGGGAAATTTAATTGTCTATGCATTAATGACCCTCGTCAGGTTAAAAATTATTCAATCACAGAAAATTTGGACTAGTAATAAGGCTTTCGGAGTCAGTCTTTTGCTCACATTCAATACCACGTAACTTTTAACACGTATGATGACTTAAAAATCCCATCCCAGTTACGTCCAGCGTGTTCATGTGGGAAGACCTTCGCTGTGCGATAAAGAGGTGGGAGGCGAATAAGCGCTTCACTTCCCAAGTAATGACAAATGCTGTACGGATAGGTTAATACATTAACAGCTTCACTCCGTGCGAATTCACAGGTGAGCAGCAACGCATTCCCTGTGAGAGGTGGTGAAAACACACATCACCTAATAGTGCACGCACATACATCTACACAAAAGTGGGACCACGCCTGGGGTAAATGAAGTACAAATTCGGCCCAGAACCCAATGCGCGCCATAAATACCACGCAGCGCGGTGGGCAATGCCCCTACTCTGACAACTCAACACAAAGACAACTTTAAGTAAAAAACAAACTTTAACTAGTTGTTTTTTTCAAAAAATTTAAGCACTAAGCCTACCAACGACCCTTATCGGCCAGTGCAAATAGACGAGGCAAGGAGAGGAAAAAAATCAGGGCACAACAAAGTGATAGGAACAAGAGCAACAGATTCCCGGTTCGCCGGAAGGGGCTTTTCAAAGTCGTAAAAAAACGGCCTAAAGGCATATTCCATAAACTGTTCTCACTTTCATCTGGTAGAAAAAATACATTGAGAATCTCGTATACCAATGACGTAAAAATAGCTTACACCCCGACATTTTTGAACATGCAGAAACAACCCTTTCTCGAGGGTTACATTGACATATATTAGAGGAAGGAACACGACGATACAATACATTTAAAGTCGTGATTGAAATCCAGTCAGGTGTTGTGAAGGAAGGGAGAATGGATTCACTGTTGCATTTGCTGTTTAGTTGTTTTTGCTGTTTTTTTTTGCGCGCAGATGATGGAGATGGTGTGTAATGTTGAATGTAGATTGAGTAGTAGTAGTAGTGGCGTGGTGACTGCCGCCTATTCGAGTGGGGTGAGGTGGTGACACAGGCATGAAGAAGGGAAGAAAGGAATTAGGTAGGAGAGGGTAATGTGGCAAATACCTAAAGCTACTCAAATAATTTCAGTAAACAGTATGATTCAAAAGCGGAACCTACCAGCACTCAGTTGTCCCCCTTATTGTTGATGCCAGACGCAACGACGGATGCGGCGGACCCAGAAGATGGTGGCGCGGCCCCCCCGGTGACTTTACCGGAAGAGAGGTGCCACCCGTTGGAGGAGGAGCTGCTACTAATGGGAGTGCGTGAATAACGACGTTCAGCAGCGCCCGAGCTGGAGAATGCGAGACGCATAACGAAGGGCACCCGATCACCCGGCGAAGGGATAACAGTGTGATTGCAGAAGATGAGTGCATCACATGCCTCCTCCACGGAGTTCCACTCCAACACCCCCGAAGAATTACGCTCGTTTTTCTTGAAGAGGCTCACCACACTAGAAGAGATGAGGACAGGTGGGAAGGCGTAGAGTGGGGGTGCTGGTGCCGAGCCTACTGCTGTGCTGGTATTAGTCAAAAAATGGCGCAAAATAGCAAAGACACACGCATGCGCGGCCTGAACATATGTCAGCATGAAATAAATTCGTCACACCTTTCAGGTGCATATTGTTTAAATACTTTAGCTGGAAAAGGGAATAATATATATGATGACCAAATATGGTCGCGTGG